>NC_025998.2:43207333-43320579 GCF_000442705.2 Elaeis guineensis
CTTCATGGCCTCTATCATAAGTGCAGGGAGGTTTAGGGGGGTCTGAGTGATGATATGAAACATGACACATACATCTCTGCCAGATAGTAAGTCATGTCTACCACTCCTAGGAAAGAATAGTTTTGTCACAATCTGATGCAGGACCCTCATCTCAATAGACAATAGCTTTGCTTCCAATCTGTTTAAACTTCCTGAAAAATCTTCTCCTAAGATATTCTGATCCCTTCTTCTTTAATTGGGAGTTCCATATATGAGTATCCTTCACTAGGCACTGAAGTATCTCTCCCAATATCCTAGAATCCAAACAGATGTCAATCCCCTTTACAGTTGAAGTCACAGACCCGTTTCCATATTTAGGTTCTGGTAAACTCTCTGACTAGATCAACATAGGTGACTTCCTTAAGAGAGCAATAAGGTTCCCATCCTTGATTTTGATCTTGGTACAAAAGTAAAGCCTTCTTTCTCAAAGAACCGAAAATCTATATTTTTCCCGGTTTCTACTTTCTATCAGAAAGAAGATTTACACTGGGGCTTATGGAGGATTGAGAGGGACCTTGAGCAGGTACTGAAACTGGATTGGGAACAGTGGAAGACTGAGCATGCCTTTTCTTTCGAACAATTTCCTCAGGTTCACGGATTGATTTCCTTTCTTTGGGGAAGTTTCATCTTTGGAGCCATATCCAATAAAGTAGCAGACAAGAAGACTTGAATTCAGTGGAGGAGGGATCACAAAAGAGTAAAGAAGAATTTTGGTGGAGAAAAAAAGTGGATTTTGAATGAACGGTGAAGTTCTAGGGCACGTTCCACCCGCGCCTATCACTGCGAGAAAGCACAGAAAAATCCTTTTCAAGGAGGCGATTTTTGGTGGAGAGGAGGAGGGAGAATTGCCTCGAAATTGATCCTTGGATTTGGAGCAAAAGAGTGGAGAGGACGGCTTTCGGAAGGAGACGATGAGTCATCTCATAAACAGGTTTCCCGTTTTAAAAATAATGAACCCGATGGAAGTTGGTGGGATTTACAAGTTTGCCATTGAGTCGACTCATGGGGGTCGACTCATGAAGTTCAGAAAATCAGGAAAAATGCTAATAAATTCCAGAAAAATTTGAAATTTTGGGAGAAGGAATTTTGCTCAATGATAAGTTTTTAGAGAGATAAACCTGAGCTTTGGGACTAGGATAGATGTTAAAAATTGAGCTCTAAGAGTTTTTGACATCTATTCTTTGGAAATTGAGAAATTTCAGACAAATGGATCTAGAATTCCTAGATTTCTCCTAATTTCACAGAATCTTTCCTCACTAAGGGCCTTTGTAAAGATATCAGCTAATTGATTTTCAGTGCAAACATATTCAAGAATTATATTTTTATTTTGAACATGTTCTCTTATAAAATGATGTCTTATTTCAATATGTTTAGATCTTGAGTGTTGTATTGGATTTTTAGATAGATTTATGGCACTTGTATTGTCACATTTTATTGGAGTTTCATTAAGTTTGATTCCAAAATCTTCGAGTTGTTGCTTAATCCATAAGATTTGAGCACAACAACTTCCGACTGCAATGTATTCGGCCTCAGCCGTAGACAGTGCCACCGAATTTTGTTTCTTGCTAAACCATGAGATTAGGTTAACTCCAAAAAATTGGCAAGTTCCACTTGTGCTTTTTCTATCTAATTTACATCCAGCAAAATCAGCATCAGAATATCCTAACAAATTAATTTGTGAGTCCTTAGAGTACCATAACCCTATAGTTTGTGTACCATTTAAGTATCTAAGGATTCTTTTAACAGCATTCAAATGAGATTCCTTAGGATTAGATTGATATCTTGCACATAGGCAAACACTAAACATGATATCAGGCCTACTTGCAGTTAGATATAATAATGAGCCAATCATACCTCTGTAGTATTTTAAGTCTACGCTTTTACCTTCATCATCCTTGTCAAGCTTACTTGAGGGACTCATTGGTGTGCCAATAGGTTTGCAGTTCTCCATTCCAAATCTTTTGAGTAGTTCCTTGGTGTACTTGCTTTGGGTGATGGAGATTCCCTCTTTTGATTGTTTGATTTGGAGTCCGAGAAAGAAAGTGAGTTCTCCCATCATGCTCATCTCGAACTCTCCCTGCATAAGCTTAGCAAAGTCTTGACAAAGGGATTCATTAGTAGACCCAAAAATTATGTCATCAACATAAATTTGTATAATTAGCATATCATTTTGGTTTCTTCTAATAAATAGGGTTGTGTCTACATTGCCTCTTGAGAAACCATTATTTAGTAGAAATTTGCTTAGCCTTTCATACCATGCTCTAGGTGCTTGTTTTAGACCATATAAAGCTTTATTTAATCTACAGATATGATTGAGAAAAGCATGATTTTCAAATCCTGGGGGTTGTTCTACATATACTTCTTCAGAAATATATCCATTTAAAAATACACTTTTAACATCCATTTGAAATAGTTTGAATTTCATAAAGCAAGCATAAGCAAGTAGAAGTCTAATGGCTTCTAATCTAGCAACAGGTGCAAAGGTTTCATCAAAATCAATTCCTTCTTCTTGATTATATCCCTTAGCAACCAGTCTTGCTTTATTTCTAATTACATTTCCATGCTCATCTAATTTGTTTCTAAAGACCCATTTTATGCCAATTATTGAATAATCTTTAGGTCTTTTCACTAAGGTCCAAACATTATTTCTTTCAAATTGACTGAGTTCTTCTTGCATAGCATTAATCCAGTTATGATCATTTTCAGCTTCTTCAAAAGTTTTAGGTTCAAGTTGAGATACAAAAGCACAATGATTAAGTACATCTCTAAGTGAAGAACGTGTTTTTACCCCATGCATAGGATCACCGATAATTAATTCCTTAGGGTGGTTGTGAACATACCTCCATTCCTTGGGTAAGTCATTTGTACCTTGAGGTTGTTCTTGAATTTCTTCACCTTTCTCATTTTGTTCATCTTCTTGATCCTTGTCTTCTGGAGTTGCTGAATCTTTCAGAGTGATCTCCTTCATACCTTCTATTAGTGGATCTGCATCATCAACACCCTCATTCTTCCTTGAAGGAGGATCGTTAGATTCATCAAAGACAACATGTATGGACTCCTCAACTACTAAGGTTCTTTTGTTGAACACTCTAAATGCTTTACTGGTGGAGGAGTAACCTAGAAGGATTGCTTCATCTGATTTTGCATCAAATTTACCAAGTTTTTCTTTGCCATTATTTAATACAAAACATCGGCAACCAAAAACATGAAAATAGGCAATATTTGGTTTTCTTCCTTTCCAAAGTTCGTAGGGGGTTTTCTTTAAAAATTATCTTATTAAAGCACGATTTAAAATGTAACGTGCTGTGTTAATAGCTTCCGCCCAAAAATATTTTGGAAGGTTGCTTTCACAGAGCATGGTACGGGCCATTTCTTCTAAGGTTCTATTTTTCCTTTCAACTACCCCATTCTGTTGGGGTGTCCTAGGAGCAGAGAAGTTGTGGCCAATTCCATTTTCATCACAAAAATTTTCAAAGTCATGATTTTCAAATTCTGTTCCATGATCACTTCTAATATTTTGAATTGAAAACCCTTTTTCATTAGTGACTTTTCGATGAAATTTCGTGAAAATTTGAAAAGTTTCATTTTTGTGAGCTAAAAAGAAAACCCAAGTAAAACGAGAGTAATCATCAATTATTACAAATCCATATCATTTTCCTCCTAGACTAGTGGTTTTAGTTGGTCCAAATAAATCCATATGTAAGAGCTCTAAAGGTCTAGAAGTTGAAATAGTGTTTTTGGATTTAAATGATACTCTAGTTTGTTTACCTAATTGGTATGCATTACAAATTCTATCCTTTTCAAAATTCAATTTTGGCAAATCGAGAATTAAATCCTTTTTGATTAATTTTGAAAGAGAATGCATGCTAATATGTGCAAGTCTACGATGCCACAGCCAACTAGTCTCATTTATTTTAGCATTTAAGGAAACTAGGCATTGCATGTCTAATTTAGTTAAATCATTCAAGTCTACCATATAAATATTGCCATGCCTATGTCCTATAAATTTAATGCCATCGTTAATAGGACTCGTCACAATGCATACAGATGATTCAAAACTTACTTTATACCCTTTATCACAGAATTGACTAATGCTAAGTAAGTTATGCTTTAAACCTTTAACAAGTAAAACATTCTCAATGTATTTGGAGGGAGTGATACCAATGTTACCTATCCCGATGATCTTTCCTTTGCCATTATCTCCAAAGGTGACCATCCCTCCATCCTTAGCATCAAGCGTGATGAATTGTGATTCATCACCAGTCATGTGTCTCGAGCATCCGCTGTCAAGATACCATTTCCTGTTTCCTTCTTGGGATGCTAGACACACCTGCAAGCACAGATCAAGTTTCTGTCTTAGGTACCCAAGCTTTCTTGGGTCCTTTCAGGTTAGTCAGAATGGTTCCTTTTGGAACCCATATTTTCTTTGTGTTTGCATATTTGTTAATAAGACATGTGTATGATTTATGTCCTATTCTTCCACATTTAAAACAAGTAATATTTGTAGGTTTTTTGCTTGAATAATTTGCATAAATATCCTTCAAAAATTTTTGTTTCTTCAGGGGTTTATAACCAAGTCCAGCCTTATCATATATAGCTTTCTGATTATCAAGGATCATATTTAGCTTGTTTGAACTTAAGGTGAACTTATCTACCATAGATTTCAGCTTGTTAATTTCATCCTTAAAGTTTTGATTTTCTTGAATCAATGTGAATTTTTCAATTGAAAGAATTTCAGCTTGTTTCACTAAGGACTGATTTTCCAATTTCAGCTCTTTGTTTTTCTTCCCTAGTTTCTTTAATTCATCAATTGAATCATAGAAAGCTTCATGCAATTCTTCAAAAGTAAATTCACTAGTGAATTCAGAAGTTACCTCATTTTCATGTGCCATCAGGCACAGATTGGCTTGTTCGGTTGAGGTTTCCTCGTCGGAGCTTGAGTCATCACTTGCACTCCAGGTCGCCATCATTGCCTTCTTTTTGAATTTCTTTGGACCTTTCTTCAATTGAGGACATTCGGATCTGAAATGTCCTGGCTTCTTGCACTCGTAGCATATAGGGGTTTGATCTTTCTTCTTTTCTATGCTTTGATCCCCTTTTGTAAATTTCTTTCTCATCCCCTGTTTCCTTTTTCTTAGAAACTTCTTGAATTTTCGGGTGATGAGAGCCATCTCCTCATCCTGATCTTCATCTTCAGAGTCATCTGTTTCATAATCAGGTGAAGTTGTGGATTTGAGGGCAATGGTTCTTTTCTTTTTGATTTCATCCTCTTGATGTTGCATCATGCTAAGTTCATGAGTCATCAAGGATCCAAGAAGCTCTTCTAGAGGTAGAGTGTTCAAGTCCTTTGCTTCTTGGATGGCAGTCACCTTGGCTTCCCAAGTTCTTGGCAGTGACCTGAGAATCTTCCTTACAAGTTCACTGTTAGTATAAGATTTGCCAAGACTCTTTAAACCATTGATTATATCAGTAAAACGAGTAAACATAGCAGTTATGGACTCATCTTGCTCTATTTTGAACAATTCATATTTATGTACAAGCATGTTTATTTTAGACTCTTTTACTTGATTTGTTCCCTCATGGGTGACTTCTAACCTATTCCATATTTCTTTAGCAGATGCACAAGTAGAAATGCGATTAAATTCACTAGCATCTAGTGCACAATAAAGAACATTCATAGCTTTGGCATTTAATTGTGCCAATTTCTTGTCAACCTCATCCCATTCTTTCTCGGGTTTGGTTGACTCCTCACCATCTATAATCTTGGTGGGTGTGTGAGGACCATTCACTATGATACTCCACATATCATAGTCGAGTGCTTGTATAAAAATCTTCATCCGAGCTTTCCAATAGGTGTAATTAGACCCATTGAAAAGTGGAGGTCGGTTTGTTGATTGCCCCTCAGCTAGAGAAGTTCCAACATGGGTTGCCATAGATCTTTGGCTCTTTGATTGTTAGATCAAAGAAGGGCTAGAGCACTGGCTCTGATACCACTTGTTGCCCAGCTATGCAACCCAAGAGGGGGGGGGTGAATTGGGTTTCTAAAAATTTTAAGCCCAATAGATAACTTATGAAGAACAAAATAATGGCTTTAAATCAATATTAATTAACTAAAGCAGTATTGCAAGGATATAATAAAGAAATAAGATAAAGCGATAAAGCACACCACAAACACAAGGATTTATAGTGGTTCGGTGCTAACCTTGCACCTACGTCCACTCCCCAAGATCCCACTTGGGAATTTTAATCCACTATCCTTTGTATTCAACCCGAATACAAAACGTCGGAAACTCCGACACTAGCTATCCCAAGCTAGAATACAAGACGTCGGAAACTCCGACCCTAGCTATCCCAAGCTAGAACACTTGTTTCCCGGGTACAAGCAAACCCAAAACACTCCGATTTCAGGTTCGGATCAACCTTTCCTTGTTTTGAAAATCGTCCAAAAACAAGAACAAAAACTCATAAAGAGTAAGAATATTTAGAGCACAGATGAATACAATTATAGCTCCTTAAATGAGCAAATATAACAATAAAAGCTTTACTCAAATGAAGAACCCCTTTTTCAGATTTTCTCAAGATGAATGAACGGTTGTACGCTTGAGAAGAGGTTGATTGTTGATTGAAGATCTCTTGAAAGCTTTGAACAATCTCTAGATCAAGGTTGAAAATAATCGACTTGAAAGATTCTCTCTTTGAATGCTCTTGCTTTTCTTTTTCACAAACTCTCTTGAATATTGTGGATCCTCTCTCTTCTTCTTGAATATTTCGTTGATCTCAGATTTAGGATCCTCTCTTCTCTTTTGATCTCACGTTTGATCTCCCGATTTCCACACTTTTTCTTTGCAATTTGATCTGCTATTTAATCTGCAATTTTCTTTCACCATTTTAAGCATTTTATGGCATTAGTAGCAAGAGAAAATAATTTAGGCAGATAAAGAGCCGTTAGAGGATTTTTAGGAAGCATAAAAGGCAATTAAAACGGGCAAAAAAATAGCCGTTGCTGACATTTCCCATCGCAGGGGTCGACTCATGAGTCGACTCATGCATCAGGAGTCGACTCATGAGTCGACTTCTGTTGCACAGACCAGAAGGTCTGATTTCTGGATTTTTAGGCTCAAATCATCAGAGGTCGACTCATGAGTCGACTCATGCCTTGTGGGTCGACTCATGAGTCGACTCACAGGTCGTGCCAAGTCAAAAATCCAGCGTGCCATGGGAATTTTTTGCGTGCCAATCAGCTCATAGTGCCATGAGTTGACTCATGAGTCGACTCATGCACTTCAAA
The DNA here is from genome assembly GCF_000442705.2 of Elaeis guineensis. Classification (NCBI taxonomy): domain Eukaryota; kingdom Viridiplantae; phylum Streptophyta; class Magnoliopsida; order Arecales; family Arecaceae; genus Elaeis; species Elaeis guineensis. The sequence continues at coordinate 43,214,661 of NC_025998.2, forward strand.
CCTTCATAACTTCAAAAATATAAGTCCAAACACAATGAAATTTTCACCAATAGATTTTAAATCATTTGTTCTACCAAATGATACTATCAAATCAAGATTTTAGTGAAATTACGATTTTGCCCTTGAAGAGCATAAGGACTTTTTCATTTTAAAATATTGTATCCCTTCAATCTGCTTTGTAATCATCAAAATCAATCTAGGAGCAACACATAGACACTGTGCTGAAGAGGTTCAGCATGGAGAATTCCAAGAAGGACTATCTACCGATAGATCATGGAATTTCTCTCTAAGAAGGATTGTCCGACAAGTCCTGAAAAGAGAGAGCGTATGAGTAGAATCCCATATGCTTCGACCGTGGGATCTATCATGTACGTCATGACATGTACAAGACCAGATGTGGCATACTCACTAGGAGTAGTGAGTAGATACCAATTTGATCCTGAAAAAAATCACTGGAAAGTGGTTAAAGCCATTCTTAAGTATTTGAGAAACACTAAGGACCACTGGTTGGTTTATAACGAGTCAGATCTGAAACTTGTGGGGTTCACAGACTCCAACTTTCAATCTAACCATGATGACAGCAGAAGCGTGTCGGGTTATATCTTTACTTTGAATGGTGGAACTATCTGCTGGAAGAGTTCCAAGCAGCATACTGTGGCAGACTCTATTTGTAAAGTGGAGTACATCGCAGCATCAGATGCCGCAAAGGAAGCTATGTGGTTGAGAAAATTCATCAATGAGCTCGGAGTAGTAGTCTCCCTCGATGGTCCGATCCTGCTCTACTGCGACAGCACTGGTGCCATAGCTCAGGTGAAGGAACCCAAAGCACACCAATGGACGAAGCACATCTTGCACCGCTTCCACCTGGTCTGGAAGATCGTAGATCGAGGTGACGTCGACCTTCAGAAGATCGATGGAAAGGAGAACCTGATCGACCCCTTCACTAAAGCCCTGACGATAAAGGAGTTCGACAATCACAAGTTGAAGATAGGTATTAGATACTGTGTCGAGTGGCTTTAGGACAAGTGGGAGTTGTTCGAAAATATGTCCCAAAAGTCAATCGTCAAGCTATTGTCGGTTGAGCAACCAAGTATTGTAATTGATTTGTTAATAAATAAAATATATTTGGCATCTTCATCATAAGCTTTCATCTTCTAATGAACTCCATTGTTATGATGAAGTCCTTAGGACTATTTAAGTTCGATAAAGAGAGAATTTATCGATTAGTCCTTAAAACTGTTCACGATCAAATGATAAGCTGTTAATAAGGACGACAGCTTCTATCGAGTATTGGTCGCTGTAGGCCATATGGGTTGGTTGTCCTCTTAACCAAGGAGTGTGAAGACACTGATATGGCATACAGGTGAGATGTAAGGGTACATCATCATGGAACATAACCAACTCCAGAGCATTCTACTGTCGAGAATGTCTCTAATGGGATATAGGTATAAGTGTCCCTTAGACCTGAGATCGCCTCAATGACTTGCAAGCAACTCACTGTGCTTTGATACTAGACTAACTGAATTTTTAATTCAGGGATGAAGGCTTCTGGGCACAGTCAAGTACTTGTGAAGTCAGAGTGTGATCGAGATGGGATTGACCACTCCAAGAGTTGGAGAAAAATGAGTCACTGTATTTCAATTTAGCAAAACCTTGACCAGGGTAATCCATCAGATGGATTTGATATTTTGAAATACAATATGGACAACCTGATCAAAGTTGACAGTTGAACTCTGAGATGTCCTATGATCATTTTGGTCAAGGGGATGAATTATATGGAAACTATATCCGTATGGGTTCTAAGGATGTTGTTCTACACATTCGACCTATCCGGTCGTCAGGTACCATTGCTAGATAGTCACTTTGATTGGTACAAAAATTTATTTCTGTACTATCGACTTAGGTTTGGACCTATGAGGTCACACACATTAGAGTTTATGATCCGATCGGATGGTTGATCAACGATTAAGAATCGTTCTAGGGTTAAATGATCAATACGATTGACATTTAACCTAGTGCAAGTGTTGTAGGAAGATCGATTAGTAATTTGATTGCTAATTGGCTTAATTTGATTAAGACAATGGGCTGAGATTAAGTCTAATTGAATATGATTTAATTAGATTTAGTTTGGGCTTGATTGAATTAAGTCTAATTGGTTTATTGGATAAGCCAATTGCAAGAAAAAACTAGTCCTAGTTCAATTAGGATTGGGTCAACCTAATTTCTAATTTGATTAGAAAATTAAATCAGATTTAAATCTAATTTAATTTGATTAAATTAGATTCTTAATTGAGTTAAGATCTATTTTAATTGAGTTGATCTAATTTTAGTTTGGTTTGATTTGAGAAATCAAATTAAAATAAGTCATAAGATAGAATCCTAGTAAGACTAGGATTCCACCTTGCGCCACATAAGCCCCCCCCACACCCTCTCTCTTATTCCATGCCAATCCCCTCTTATCTTATGTGACAAAAGCTCTCTCCCAGGTCTCTTCTATGTCCACAAAAGGTTTTCTCTCTTTTTTCTTACATGGAAGGTGGTTTGGATCAAATCAAAGAGGAATAAGTTTAGATTTTGAATTTTATGAGATAGAGTTTTAAAAATCCAAAACTCTTTCAATTTTGCATCGAATTTATCCAATTTTTTTTTAAAATTTTTGTGACTTTTAGGGTCACATTGTGCACCCTTTTTTGATAGTCCATGCATGAAAATAAGGAGGAGGTGCTCAAGAGTTGGGCGCTCCTTATCTTGCCATGTTTGGATAAGCCTTGACTAGGTATTTGACCTAGACAAGGACTCTATCATATCTCTCTCTATAAAATGAGTTTCTTCATGAATTTTTGAAGAAGATAGAGATTTGAGATACCTTTGGGCTATCCAAAAATCAGAGAGAAAGACCTTTGGATCATGGAGATATAATAGACACAAGATAGGGTGTTTAGAGAGAGAAATGAGAAGAAGAAGAGGATCTTCTTCTAGGGTTGTTTGTTTTCATCTCTTCCCTTCCTCCATCTTGAGTTTTCTGAGAGCGTCTCAAATCTAAAACTCCTCCTTCTACTTCTCATTTTTGGAAGAGCCCAAATCAAGAAGAAGGAGGCACCTGATCAACCATCAAAGAAGGATCAGCGCAGTACTAGCATACTGTGCTGATTTTCTGAAGCAGGACTTCTGGTCGAGATTCGTGGGCTCGTGTGGATGACTCCTAGAGGCCGAACACGTATGCGGCTTGCAACATCATCCTCAAGCCCAGATCAGCAAGGTTAGAACATCTAACTTGTAAGGTAATAGATCTGATCTATTGTTTAATACATACATTAGATGTAGTATAGAAACATATTGATATGATCAACATGTAGTTCATGCTCTATATATTTTAATTTTTGATTTAATGCTATGTAATAATTATTTAATAGATCTTAGATCTAGGGATTCTCTAGTTTTAAAAAATAAATTTTGATTTATTTTAGTCTTCCGCTGCATGATCTTGAAAAAGTTTCAAGATCTAACCCTGAAACCCTAGATCTGGTTCCTTCAGTTGACAATATCCTTAGGCAACCAGATGAGCTGTGTAGGTCTTCACTTTCTAATCTGTACCCTCTGATCCTATTAAAGATACACTTACACCCTATGAGCTTTATCCCTTCGAGTGGATCAACGAGTGTCCATACACCATTGACCATCATGGACTCCATTTCAGACTTGATGGCTCCAAATCACTAATCAGAGTTGGACCTTTGCATGGCATCCATATAGGTGATCAGATCCTTGTTGTTCTCATCGAGTTCAACAAGATCACGTCCCAGAACTAAAAATAGAAGTATCTATCCGACGGATGCAGTACTCTACCTGATCTCCTTAATGATGCTTTTACAATAGGTTTCGGATTTGATCTAATCAAATTCGATTCTACAAGTTCACTAGATTGCGTCGGTTCTTCTACCTATCAAATTTCATAAGCTCCATATTAAAGGCATCGATTCCTTCACCAAGGTACTCCTTTTTTCAAAAAGAATATCGAATAATTTTTGTTCTTTAGCAAGGTAAAAGTTATATCCCTTATATTCTTTAAGGTACCCTATAAAATAATATTTATAGGACAGAGATCCAAGCTAATTGATCTACAAATGCTTGACATAAAACAAACACTCCCAAATTCTAAGGTAAGCAAGTATCGGCTTATGCCTAATCCATATCTCATATAGAGTTTTTACGACTGATTAATTCGAAATTTAATTCAGAACATGACAAGTACTCTCAAGAGCATAACCTTAAAAAGAGACTGGCAGACTTATAAAATCCCATCATAGATCGAACTATGTCTAACAAAGTCAAATTCAATAAGAGAAAATCCTATTCTCTTCTAGATATGTCAAAAACTCACCAAAAGGGTATTCTCCTCTTTGGTCTGATCGAAAAGTTTCAATGCTCTTCTTAGTTTGTTTCTCTACCTTATTATGGAATTATTTGAACATTTCAAATAATCTAAATTTATGACAAATATATTCGTAGATCCAATACATCAGTATGTATCAGACTCAGAACATCATTGGTTCGTTCATTTTTTTCAGTAAAAGGTGACTTGGTCATCTTACTAAGGAGATAGGATTGACAGGTTGACAATGATTCACAATCATTGACTTCAAAAATTATCTCCTATTGATCCTATTCATATTTATATGACCGAGCCTAAATTGCCAAAGGTAGAAATATATGACATTATCTATTCTAAGGAGTTTGTTTGTTGCGTACAGTACACTAACAGGCTGTAACCTTTTGTAAATGCCATTTCTTAGTGGTTCACCATGATTTTGATATTATTTATAATGATATCATAAAAATTATTAGACAATAATGATAATCACTAAAATGATATTATTAAAATTAAAAAATAAGCTCGATGATTCTTAAAATTAAGATTGGAACATAACTTCCAACTCTAATGTTCAAAAATCTCTTACTATTTTCAAACTTTTTACTAACCTGAAGTCGTTGCAATAATTTGCATGGACTTTCAATATCTAATACCTAGACACTAGTATCACAGATAGAAAAATCATAATGTATTATCATATAAGTACCTTATCTAACAATTCTTTGCTAATTTCTCTTTCTTAGCCTGTTCGGATCAAGGAACTCTATCAGACTAGGTTAACCTTAGACTCTTTTATCAGTTGGGGCTTCTTAGCCCAAGCATGACTCTTCTGCACTTTTTTTTTTATTTTTTTTAAAGAATTTTTGTCCCACTGAAGATACATCTTCAGAAGTATAAAAAAGAACTCCTTCAATATTTGAAAGATTTTTTTTCACTGAGCATCATCGAATTTACAACTACATTCATGTTCTTCGCTACTCTTTAAAAACACCACATGGTGATATGACCATTAGGCCATTTCTGATAAGTGTCTTTGATCGCATCATCTATGTTGGATGTGGAAAATGCTAGATCCGTAATCATATATAAGATTCATTCGTGCTCTAGAACTATTTGCAACTTTCAATATCATTTATCGAAGTTGAGTGATGTGGGACGAGACTAATTTTAGAGGATGCAAACAAACAAGATTAATAACAATGCAGCAGATAACCAGCAAATAATAATAATGGAGATCATTATGTTAAAATCAAAAAGAGATTATTGTTATGCATGCACATAGTTCAATCTTCTAGATCTAGAAAAAGACCATAGATGATTGAGAAACCATCCATGATTAGGGCATCAAATCATAATTAAAAATTTTAGATCAAATTAATAAAAAAATATAGAATTAACTTTCTTCAATAATGATCTACTCAAAGATTCATTTAGAAGCAAGGGATCTCACAAACACGTCGATGAAAACTTCTGGATGAGGGAGGATTCGGACGTTGAAACAAGCTGTGGTTGTTGACAATTCTTTTCATTATCCAAGAACAAAGAGATTCGATCGGAGCATGCGAAGAATTATGGTGTAGGGAGGAAGCAACTGTTGGGAAGGAGGGTTGATGTGTTGGGATCCTGCAGGTTGACGCATTGGGATCCTGCAGATTGGTTGGATACTTAATTCTTCAATTGAGCAAGACTTATGAGAAGAGAAGGAAGAGAGGGAAAGAAGGAAGAAGAGAGGGGGGAGGAAGAAAAGAACTCGTGGGATGAGGAAATAATTTTTTTTTTCTAATCAATCACCGATTACAAGACCATTATTTCTCCTTTTAAAAGAGAAACCTAACAACCTAAATAGAGTAACATTGAGGAGGGTGTTAGCGATGGAGATGGATCGTGAGTTCTAAGGAAGGTGTTGAGAAGGCGATAATCTGATGGCATGCGATGATGAGGGTGATGGATTTTCTACGTGAAGAAGCCATGGAGATCTGAAATCATTGTGAAGAGGGCGCGCACACATGAGAGGGCAGCACTTATTTGGTCATGTGTCTTCAAATGGTATGCCTCCAAGTGGTTGACCATGAGACTCCTCAAATGACCGACTCGAACTAGGACTCAATTACGATGCAAACCTAATTTAAGGACTTAATTATAATCCCATTACAGGACTCAAAATAAAGACTATAGGACTCAAAATAAAAGGATTACAGAAATAAAAAGACTTTATCAACATTCAAGCCATAATGAATCACGGTGACCGGTGTCCACACCAATTCTCTCGGGCTGGAGAGAATTCGACTCCGTCGAATAAAGACCGCCTCAACTTTGATAGTGCTTGAGTAGATCAAGATCAATTCTTTGCAGCTCTTCTCGAGTTATCCATGTGTCCTCGGACTCAGGCCGACCTTGCCAATGAACTAGGTACCTTTGATATCTTTTCCTCTTGATGGAAATTACCTGCTCATCTAGAATTCTTTCAATATGATCATATTTTACAAAAATTTTAGCTATGGATACTCGGGTTGGGGTTCGCTCTCAATGGATGAGTTAGGCTCAAATAGATCACTAGGTATCATTATTGGTTCTTTATATTTAACTAGATCCAAAACATTAAAAGTAGAGCTGATGCCATAATTAGGTAGTAAATCTACAATATATGCATTTGATCCAATTTTCTTTAAGATCTTAAAGGAGCCTGCTCTACGTGCATGCAATTTTTTGACGATTTCCAAAGGAAACCATTCTGCTCTAACCCGAATCATAATATAATCACCTTTAGTAAAATCATGGGCTCATCGGTGTGAGTCTGCTAATTGTTTATAAATTTGATTGCTAACATTAATTTTCTTTACAATTTTTTTGTGTAGATTTTTAATGTGTTGTGCAAATGATTCTACTGTTTCAGATATTCTAGTATGCAAGCGTACAGGAATGAGATCAATCAATTTTTTAGGTGATGGCCATACACAATCTCGAAGGGACTCATGCCAATAGTCCTATTAACAAAACTATTGTATGCAAATTTGGCTTTAGGTAACAATAAGTTTCAATTTCTCATATTTTCACCAACTAAACACCGAAGTAAATTTCCTAAACTTCTATTTATCACTTCGGTTTAATCATCAATCTGGAGGTGATATGTTGATGAAAATTTAAATTTTGTTCTCATTAAATACCACAAAATCTTTCAAAAATAGCTAACAAACCTAACATCCCTATTAGACATAATCGATTCAGATAATCCATGCAGTCGGATAATTTCATCAATGTAAAGACCAGCAATTCTAGAGGCATCGAAGGACTTAAAATAGGAAGAAAATGGGCTATTTTCGAAAATTGATCCACTACCACACAAATAGAGTCACTTTTTGACTGTACATGGTAATCCTAAAACAAAATCCATGCTCACATCTTTCTATGGACAATCAGGAACAGGTAATGGGGTGTATAAGCCAGTATTTTGTCTACACTATTTAGCTACAGCGCAGGTTCGATATTGGGTAACAATTTTAGCTATATCTCTTTTCAAACTCGGCCAATAAAATTGATGTTCTACGGCCTCTATAGTTTTGGTCCAATCAAAATGACCGGACAAACCTCCCGCATGCAATTCTCATACCAGAAAATCACAGATAGAGGTACGTGGGATACATAACTTATTGTTTTTGAAAAGACATCCATCTTGGAAGGTATATTCACTAATTTCTCTAGATGGTCCTTGTCGGATTGAAGACATAATTTTTTCAAAGTCTGGACAATCATCGTAATCCTTTTTCAATTTCTCAAAGTCGGTGATCTTAACACTTACTGCCAATAAAAGATCTACTCTTTGATGGAGTGTATTAGCAGTTCGGTCCTTATCAATGACTACTGCCAATAAAATATCGATCTTTCGAGAGAGTGCATCAGCAGCACGGTTATCAACACCAGCACGGTGCTTCAACACAAAGGTGTAAGACTGAAGGAACTTAACCCATTTTTTATGTCTAGGATTTAACTTTCTCTATGAGTTGAGAAACCTAAGAGTTTCATGGTCGGAATACAGAACAAATTCTTATGAAAGCAAGTAGTGCCTCCAAAATCTAAGAACTTGGACCACTGCATAGAATTTCTTATCATAGGTGGAATACCTGCACTTAGTGTCATTTAGCTTTTCACTAAGAAAGCGACAGGATGACCCTCTTGACTAAGGACTCCACCAAATCCTATCCTGGATGCATCACAGGCAACTTTGAAAATCTTAAAAAAATCTGACAGGCATAACACAAGAGTGCTAGTCATACGATCCTTAATTTCATGAAAAGCTCGATCAGCAGCTTTGGTCCATTCAAAGGCTCTTTTTCTTATACAATCCGTAATGAGAGTCATAATCATACTAAACCCCTTAATGAATCTTTGATAAAAAGCTACTAAACTGTGAAAACTTCTGACATCATGAATATTTTGGGGTACAAGCCATTCTCTAATTGCATGGACCTTTTCAGGATCCATGGACATACCATCGGGGGTCACAGCAAAATCTAAGAAAACGATGCATGTGGTCATGAAATCATATTTCTTGATATTTGCAAATAGGCTTTCGATTCTAAGAGTCTGGAACACTTGACGGAGATGCTCTAAGTGGTCTTTTTTAGTCTTGCTATAAATGAGAATATCATCAAAGTATACGACCACAAATGTATCGACAAATGGTCGTAGCACTTGAGTCATGAGTCTCATAAATGTGCTAGAGGCATTAGATAGACCAAATAGCATGATCAACCATTCATAAAGACCATCTTTCATTTTGAAAGCGATCTTCCACTCATCTCCGGGCCTAATTCTAACCTGATGGTATCCACTCTTTAAGTCAACCTTGAAGAAAATAGTGGATTCAGCTATCATGTCTGCATGTCATCAAGCTGGAGAATCAAAAATCGATACCTTATCGTTATCTTGTTAATTGCCCGACTGTCCACACACATTCTTCAAGTTCCATCCTTCTTGGGAGTCAAGAGTGCAGGTACCGCACAAGAATTTAAACTTTCTCTAATAAATCCCTTCCTTAGGAATTCTTCTACTTGATGTTTCAGCTCAACGTGCTCTATGGGATTAAGGTGATAGTGGGGCAAATTGGGTAAGGTAGCTCCCGGAACAAGGTCTATTGTGTGTTGGATATTCCTTATGGGCGGCAAGTGATCTGGAAGATCCTCAGGAAAGACATCCTCAAAGCTTTCAAGGAGGCTTACTATCTCCTGAGGGTGATGATTTGTGTCCTTCGTGCTAACTCTCTTAACAGCTAGAATCCAAATAGAAGAGTTTTTTCTTAAATCTTTTTCAAATTCTTTTGCACTGATTAAATGTAAGCTTTTGTTCGCTTCTCTTCTTTGGACTCTAAAAGATCATTCTTCTTTACGCTTTTAGGGAGTGAAGGGTATATCATAATTTTCTTAACCCTATTCATAAATGTACAAGAGTTGGATCGACCATGGAGCATTGCATCTTGATCGAACAACCAAGGCCTTCCTAGGATTATGCTTCTCACATCCATGGGCATAACATCACATCACACTTTCTCTTGGTAAGATTGAAATTTAATAGGGATCAGACAACGGTGCCTAACTGGGATGGATGATGCATCTATCCAGGCAACCTTGTATGGTTTCGGGTGATCTACGAGCATCAGACCAAGTTTTAATACAACATCAGATAAAATAGCGTTGACACAACTACCACTATTAATGATGATCTTACACACTTTACTTTCTTGACCTATAAAGGTGTGAAAAATGGTAATTCTATGTCAATGTTCACTTTCTTTTGGCTGGGCTAAAATGCATCTTATTATGTCCAATCTCTTTTTAGGGTCAACTTCTTCCAAAGTACTAGATTCTTCATAGGCTTTGGCTAACTTAGTGTCTGTTATGTATACTTCTTGATCTCCTAGAGAATTTTTAAGATTCTCTTTTTCAAACTTTCCAATGTGTAGAGCTCGAGATGGGCACTGACTAGAGATGTGACCTAGCCTGTTGCACTTGAAGCATCGAGTTTCCAAATTACTACCTCTTAGATTTTTTGCAAAGGCTCTTTTGCCTTTATCATCCTTTCTCAGTGGGGAACCAACTGGTAAGGTATGATTGGTTGAGTTTTGACTATAGCTGGGTCTAGGGGTATGATTAAAGTCGGATTTAGAACCAAAAATACTAGGTTATGTGACTCAAGTTGTCAGATTACCGGCAATCTTTGAAATCTCTCATAATCTTGGGTTAATTGATAGGCTTATTCTAGGCTATAGACCTCACGTATAAATAGTTCTCTCTGTATGTCATCCCTTAAAACTGTTAGATGTATGCCCTAGATGCCAGATTGGCTGACACATTTCTGTACAAATCTAAGGGCAAATTTATAATTTTGACTATAAATCAATAAATGGGTTATTCTTCTATCACATTGTGTACATTGTGTCTGTGATACATCCTTTGAGTTAGTAGGAATGTCAATTCATATTTTTAAGAGTTGAAAATTTAAGGCATGAATTTACATAACTAACTCATAAACAGCTCCTGACCATAGGATCATCACGAGGATGGTGATCAATCCAGAAGGTTGGTGTACGATCGCTTCCTTAGGGTAGATGTGTCTTGAGTCTATGGTGTGGAGACACCGAAGTGAGAGTACATATATTCATTGAGAATGAGAGTACTGAGCGTGACCATATCGAGCAGTCATAAGGAAGTCTACCTTCTTATCAATGACTAGCTCGATGCTGCAGTTGTGTGTCTAGTTCTTTGACCTGAGGTGCATCGACGGTTCACTTTGAGTGTGTTATAGTTTGACTACACCATAACTTGATCTCCTAGCCATTCAAAATTTTGAAGTGTATGTTGGCTGTAGCACATTCATTGTAGGAACTAAATCGCATCAAGATGGGATCTATCAACCTCGGTAGATGAGAGGAGTAGTCCTATGATGATCAAAAGATCGAGTCCTTAAGCCCATGGCTATGGCAGAGTGAAATAATGAAAAAAAATTTCCCATTAGGGTTTCACATCGAACTCGGATCAATCGATTGATTCATATGACTGATGTTGGGTTTGATGAATTCACCTTAATCCTAATTCAGTCAGAACTCATGATAGAGGAACTCAATCACACAAGTAGCTGCACTGAGAGATTCATCTTCAGTTCTGATGGGTTGCCACCATATACTGCTAGGTATCACTGATAGATTTTGGAAGTAATTAGAATGATCTTGATGATCGACCATTCTAATTATTTGAATTAGAAGAGTTCTAGTCTATCGAAAGGAGTTTCGATGATGTCGATGATGAGATCACAACATGTCTCATTACCATACAGAATTGAACCTAACTGGGTCACACTAACAAGAGTTAGGATCTAGATATCATCAATTGGGCTAGCCCAATTGATTTGGATTAGATTCAATTAGGTTTAAGGAAATCGTGCTAGCACACGATTGAGCCTAACTTTCTCCTCGTGCAATCTTTTCTATCTCGATTGAGCCAAATATGTTTTGACTCACCCAGAGAACCTTGAGAAGGTTTCTCTCAGTCTGACTGGAGCCAGTCCAGCTCAGAAAATACTTGTCTTAATCATGAGATGAATTAAAGACAACACCTGCTAATTCCTGACACCTGCCATTTTTATTTTAGGACACTGTCAAATGTTGACATATGGATCTTAAACTGAAGGCCACATGGCAAGAGGTTATTGGAGGTTTTTTGTGGAGTATCCAAATGCCAAAAATAAGTACCAAAGTGGGCACCATAATTGGACAAGGCTTGCACCCCAAGTGGATAAAGATCAAGAGGAGTCTTGATCAACAAAAACTCTTGGGCGCCATCTCCCTTGTGCTTATCCAATGTTGGTGCCAACATAAGAGAGAGGATGGAGGTTCTTATCTGATGTGATCAAATGACATCACTCCACCAATCAAAATTTTTTTGGATTAAATAAAATTTTTTGATTGGTCAAATGATGTGGCACTGTGCAACGCAGCAGGGTCTATATAAACCCTGTCTGCGCCTAAGGTTTAAGTGATTCTGCTCCCTACCCAGCAAAAACCAGCCACCCCTCCTCTTCTCTACGTCCTCCCTAGTGCTCCCTCTCCCCTCTTCATGTCCAAGAGGTTGGGCGTCCATCTGGTGAAGGATCAAAGCATGGTGATGCATTGAACAAAGGGCTGCAAGAGTTTTTCAACAAGCTGCTGCTCTAACTTCAGGAAGGCTTTTGAAGATCTTCCTAATCAGATTGAGCTCTGATTTTTGGAGCAGAGAGTTGTGAGGAAAAGATGATTCAGATCTTGCCTGAGTGGATACTGGTAGAGGCCAGGCGATTGTGTGGCTAAATCAGAACCTCAGGCTTGCTGCGATCATCTATAAGGTAATTAGATTACCCTTGAGGTATTTCATGTTTCCTCATGCTTTTAGATTTATTTTAGAATTAATATCAGATAATAAAATTAGATCTAGAGATTTATATCTGAAATAAATATAGGATAAATTTATTAAAAATTATTTCACCTCAGATTTGATGAAATCTGAAAGATCCTACAAAGAAAAAGATGATTTTTTCCTTCAACTGGTATCAGAGCTAGGTTGATGGCTCAGTTTCAGATCTAATTTAGACCTGATTTTAATTTTAATTTATCTGATATTAAAAGATTTCAGATATCACATCAGACATGATAGGATCTAAAATCAAAATATTTAAAATTAAATCTGAAAAAATCTAACATGCATGAGATGCATGACTAGACTAGAAATAGTTTGATCTATGAATAGTCTTGTAAGTTTATGTTTTAATGAGATTAAAATATAATTTAGATCTAATTTATTCTCTATTTTTGATGATATAAATATTATATTCAGATCAAAAAATAGAAAATAAAAATTTGGATAATATATAAGATTGATCTATTGCATGCCTAGACTAGTTGTAGAATTGTTCTAGTAACTGTCTAGAATAAATTTTATGTTGAATAATTTAATTTAAATTTTATTTTTCAGATGTTATATGTGATGTATTAAATCTGAAAGTATGTTAATTAGATCAATTTTTGATACATGAGATGTATGCAAAGCATGTATTAGTTAGATCTTAAATTATATATGTGATATATAAATTTAGATCTAACTAGTTTTGTAGTTAAATTTATATTTCTGATTAAGGTGTTTCTCATAGCCGTCCGGTCATAAGAACAAAGTAGGGTTTAAAGGCCCTCTTCTTCTATTCAATGGGTGTTCTTATGACGTGTAGGGTTGCTGTGCGTTGATCCTTAATCAAAAATCAAAACTTACTTTTCTGCAAAACTCTAAATCTTGAAATCCTAGGATTTATTTTACATATTTTATTTATGAACCCAAGACTTAATTAATGAATTAAGCTTATGAAATTAAATTAGATCTAAAATTGAGAATTTCAGATCTAAGTCATTTTCATAAAATTGGATTCGAGCTTGGGTAGCTCAATTAGATCTAGCGGTTGATCAAATCGAATCAAAAGTTGGTTAGGTGAGATCATGAAAGCTAATAATTGACCAGCCTAATAGGATTAAGTTTAGGTCAAGGTCGAATCACATTCATATGTGACTCGATCAAGTTAAGACCTAATTTGGCTCAGTGGTTAGAGCCTGGATTGTAGGCTAACCCAATTAGTTCTAGTTCGATAATTTGGTGTCTAAGGTAAGTTAGGCCAATACGATCGACTGGTTTTTAATTAGGAGCTACTCGATTCGAATGCGTTCTTATCGAGTTAATGGCATATTCCTTCCATCGATCTCACTTACCTGGCCATATGTGTCGATCCAGTTCTGATTTGAGATGGCTAACAATTCGAGCTAACCCATGCCACTAGGTTAGTCATAATTGTTATGACTATGTCAAACCAAGTTTAATGAGACCTAAATCAAATCTTCCTAAGAAAATATTAAGTCTAAGGTCTTCCACCATTGTGGATGTGCGGGCTTTTTTCGGGGTTGATTGTTTTCGGCTGAATACAGTGGCTCAGTTGCACCGGAAAGATGCAACCATGTCCATTAGGCATTAGATGCTATGAATTAGAGGATGGGTTAGGCTCAATATTCCGGATATGGTGAGGGACCCAATCAGGAATCTAGTTCATACAAATGGTGGATTTGACTTAACTAAGGATTGGAGCAATATTCCAGGCACGGTGAACTTCATGAATTAGAGACCAAGTTTTGGATACACCATGATTAGAGAATCATTAGACAAGAGTTGTTCACTCATCGGTTGACCCATCACCAATAACTGTTAGGTGAGGTGATGAGGCAGTCGGTGAGATCGCACCACCCACTAAAAATCACTAATCACGGAGATTTTCACATCTCTACCTGGGGAATGTAGGGATCTAAAAAAATAGTGAGAGCCTAATTTATTTAAAAATAAAACCCCTAAACAAATTGGTTAAGTCTGATTACAAAATCTAACTAGAAACTATTGACTCTCTACAGGAAACATGTCTGCATCCAACCCCCTGACCAAAATCCTAGACACCCATAGATTGACTAGACCCAATTTCAAGGACTGGTTAAGGAACTACAAAATTATTCTGGGTTTCAAAAAATTGACCCATATCTTGGACCAGGACCCACCTGCCATGCCAGCACGTCTGACTGCTGAATAGAGAGCATCTCTGAAAAAGTGGACGGATGATGACTTGCATGTTGGGTGCAATGTCTGATGACTTGCAGCACCAACATGAGAATATTATGACTACCCACCAAATATTGGCTCACCTACAAGAGTTATTTGGTGAACAAAGTCACGCAGCCAAGTATCAAGTCTGTCAAAGACTTTTTAAGGCTAAAATGCGTGATGGGCAGTCAGTCCAAGATCATTGTTTGACAATGATCAAGGATCTTGAGAAGCTTGAGAAGCTCAGTGTCATCTTAGATAAAGATTTTCAGACTGATGTGATCCTTTAATCCTTGTTTGATGCATATGGTCAGTTCATCTTGAACTTCTATATACATAAGATGCAGTGTACCTTGGCCGAGTTAATGAACATGCTGGTTACAGCTGAGCTTTCTATGAAGGGTTCAAAAGGCTCAGTTCTTACTGTGGAGTAGACTTCTTCCAAGAGAAAGACTTTTGAAAATAAAAAGAAGTCTGCGAAGAAGCAGAAGGTGAAGCGAAATTCAGTGCAGGGGTAAAATGATAATTTTAAAATTTTTTCAAAATTATGATTTTATAATAAAAAATATTAATTAATCTAATTAATTAATATGTATTTATTCTACACTAGGATCTAAATATGATATATAGCATGCATACATTTAAATTTGAAATTCGAATTTGAACAGTAAATACTTTACTGTAATGTGTTCAGAACACAATACCTTTATGCGGGTAGTCGATCTCCACAATTTGATCACTGTCGGGAGGCTCTGATCACTGCAACATAGCTATACAGGGTGTTTGGCCTATGTGGATCATCCACACGAGGCTCTCGGTCATATCGGCTCCTCACGAGTGCTAGCTCATTGTAGAGCCCTTTTGATGGCTGATGCTGATCGAACTCCTTCGATCGATGTCTGTCGATTTTTTAGATACTCTAGATCATCAACAGACGTGCTTGAGAGGATGTTAAAGATCTTCATAAAATTTGGTGGGCTCACGACACTCGTAGCTCAGCTTCTCACTTCCCGAACCCCATGCTGAAACCCTAGGGTACACTAAGAAAAACTCTGCACCCTTTTTTTTTTCTTTTCTTTCTTTTTCTCTCGAAAGGTTTTAGACCTTCACCTCATGCAGAAAGGTTCCTCACACCCCAAACTTTCTCTCCAAAAAATTCTTATGCATGCCCCACCTTTCTTTTCTTTTTAAAACAACATCGAACGTGTCTTATCCGTGTGAGAGGATAAAGATAAGTGGTTGCACATTTGAATTCAAATCAATTTGAATTTAAATGCAAACCAACTCATCCCTATCCACTTATGGTGTGAGAAGAGAAGGGCGTGGACTCTTTGTGCATGGAAAGGTTTCATGAGAAACCTTTTCTCGTGTAAGTTATGTGGCGCACAAGATGGATAAGCATGAAGGCACAAGAGATAAGTTATCCATTCAAATTCAAACATGCTTTGAATTTGAATGGTTAACTAATCAGCTTTATCCATCCATATGGCGCACAAAAGTGGGCATGGGGAGGGCTTTGCGTGAGAAAAAATTTATGAGAAATTCTTTCTTGTGAGTTCAAATGGGTGCAGTGGATGTGAGGTGGCGCAGGGAGTTTGGGTCAAGGTGGTTTCATTATTTAAACCAACCTAATTGAACCAAATAAGTTAGACCCAATTAGACTAATTTAAACCCAACTTAATTAGGCTTAATTAGCTCAATAAAATTCTAATCAAATCAGGAGTTGATTAAGCCCAACCCCTGATCAAATCAAGGACTAAACCATCTCGACGATTAGGTCAACTCTTAACCTAATCGGGTCAAACCCAACTGAATCCAATTCAATTGGACTTAATCCAAAAATAATTACTCAATCAAATTAAGTTAATTAGTGATCAAATCACTAATTAAACCTCTCATAAATATTGAGTCCAAATTCGATGGGCAATCAGATATCAAAGTTCATCAATATGAAACCTTGATCGAAGAGTCCCAAATCAGTGAGACTCTTGACCCCGGTACCCAAAATGCGTGGGACTCGTGATCAGAGAATCTTGATTCTTGATCATAGAGTCTCAAATATGTAGGACTCATAGTTTATGAACATTATGACTCTTCATCAGCCATCAGATCAGATAGGAACCTCTAATGTGTGTGACCCCGCAGGTTCGAACCTAAGCCGGTAGCACAGAAACCAATTCCTATACTAATCGAAGTGACCATCTAGCAATGGTACCTGACGTTCGGATAGATCGAATAGTCACAATCGCAACACTCAGAACCTACGTGAATATGGCTACTGTATAATTCATCTCTTTTGACCCTTGTGTTTAGGATGACTCAGGGTTAAACTGTCAACCCTGATTAGATCATCCGAGTCGTGTTCAACTCAAACAGTCCTGTGACTCCTCACTAGGACTACCCTGGCCAAGGTTTTGCTAAATTGAAACACGACTGTACACAGCTCCTAAACTGGAGTGGTCAATCCCATCTTGATACACGCACCGACAAGTCAAGTACTTGACTACACCCAGCATCCTTCCGTCACTGATTTAGAAATTCAGGTAGTCCAGTGCCTAAGTATAGTGAGTTGCTTGCAAGTCACCGTGGCGGTTTCAGGTCGGAGGGACAGTTATACCCATCTCCCATCAGAGCAAATCTTGACAGTAGAAATAGCTCCAGAGTCGGTCATATTCAGTGCAGATGTACCCTTACATCTCACCTGTATGCCATACCAGTGTCTCCACACTCCTTGGTTAAGAGGACAACCAATCTATATGACACACAATGACCAATGCTTGATAAACGTTATTGTCCTTGGTAACAACGTATCATTTGATCGTGAACTGGTTTAAGAACTAAATGACAAATCCTCCTTTGTCGAGTCTAAATAGTCCTAAGGACTTCACCACAACACAGGAGTTCATTAGAAGATGAAATAATTTATGATGAAAAATATCAAAATAACTTTTATTAATTTATAATTCATGTACTAATACAACAAAGAGCACAACCGTCAACAGACTGATGATTGGCTTTGGGATACTATTTCCAATAATCTCTTACTTGGCCTAAAGCCAATCGGTGCAGTATCTAATACCCATCTTCGACTTGAAGTCGTCGAACTCCTTCACCGCAATGGCTTTATTGAATGGGTCGGCCAGGTTCTCCTTCTCGTCGATCTTCTGAAGGTCGACGTCACCTCGATCCATGATTTTTCGGATGAGATGGTAGCGGCACAGAATATGCTTCGTCCGCTGGTGTGCCTTCGGTTCCTTCGTCTGAGCAATGGCTCTAGAGCTGTCACAGTAGAGCAGAACTAGACCAACAAGGGAGGGTGCTACTCCGAGCTCGATGATGAATTTTCTCAGCCACACCGCTTCTTTGGTAGCATCTGATGCAGCGATATACTCCGCCTCGCAAACTGCATCAGCCACTATGTGCTGCTTGGAACTCTTCCAGCAGACAGCTCCACCATTAAGGATAAAAATAAATCCCGACACACTCTTGCTGTCATCGTGATCAGACTGAAAACTAGAGTCTGTAAACCCTATAAGTCTCAAGTCCGATTCACCATAAACAAGCCACTGGTCCTTAGTATTTCTTAAATACTTCAGGATGGTTTTAACAACCTTTCAGTGATTCTCTCCTGGATTAGATTGGTATCTACTCACTACCCCTAGTGAGTATGCCACATCTGATCGTGTATATGTCATGGTGTACATGATAGATCCCACTGTCGAAGCATATGAAATTCTACCCATACGCTCTCTCTCTTGAGGTATTGTCGGACAATCCCTCTTCGAGAGAGAAATTTCAAGGCCTATCGGTAGATAGCCTTTCTTAGAATTCTCCATGCTGAACCTCTTCAGCATAGTATCAATGTACGTGGATTGGGATAAGCCAAGCAACCTTTTAGATCTATCCCTATAGATGCTCATCCCTAGGATGTAGGAAGCTTCTCCCAAATTCTTCATGGAGAATTGTGACAACAGCCAAATCTTTATTCCCTGTAATGCAGGGATATCATTTCCAATTAAGAGAATGTCATCCACATACAATACAAGAAATACCACTACTGGACCATTAGCCCACTTATAAATGCAGGGCTCTTCTCTGTTCTTAATGAAGCCATACGTCTTGATCGTCTTATCAAAATGTATGTTCCAACTCCGGGATGCCTGCTTAAGTCCATAAATGGACCTCTATAGCCTGCACACCTTAGACTCATCTGTGGATATGAATCCTTCAGGTTATATCATATACACCTCTTCGTCCAGCTCTCTATTTAGGAAAGTTGTCTTCACATCCATTTGCCAGATTTCATAGTCCAGATGGGCAGCTATCGCAAGCATAATCCGAATGGATTTGAGCATTACCACAGGAGAAAATGTCTCATCATAGTCTATACCATAACGTTGATGATATCCCTTGGCAACCAGATGGGCTTTATAGGTTTTCACCTTTCCATCTGCACCCTTCTTCTTCTTGAAGATCCACTTACACCCTATGGATTTTACTCCTTCGAGTGGGTCAACCAATGTCCACACATCGTTGACCTTCATGGACTCCATTTCAGATTTCATGGCCTTTAGCCATTTCTCAGAGTCAGGTCTCTGTATTGCATCCATGTAGGTGATCGAATCCTCATCATTTTCATCAAGTTAGATAAGATCATCATTCCGAACCAAGAAACCATAGTATCTGTCTGGTTGACGTGGTACTCTACCAGATCGCCTTAAGGGTGCATGAACAATGGGCTTCGGATTTGATCTAATCAAATCCGGTTCAGGTCCATCTACTTGTGTCGGTTTTTCCACGTACCAAACTTCCTCAAGTTCGACCTTAGAGGCAACAGTCCCTTCACCAAGGAACTCCTTTTCTAAAAAGATTGCCTTAAGGCTGACAAACACCTTTTGCTCATCAGCTAGGTAGAAATAATATCCTTTGATCTCTTTTGGGTACCCTATGAAATTACACTTGTCAGACCTAGGTCCAAGCTTGTCCCTAATTAAACATTTAACATAAGCCAGACACCCCCAAACCCTAAAGTGCGAGAGTACTGGCTTATGTCCTATCCATAAATCATATGGTGTTTTGGTTACAGACTTACTCGGAACCCTATTTAGAAGGTAACAAATTGATTCGAGCGCATATCCCCAAAGGGAGATCGGCAGACCAGCAAACCCCATCATGGATTAGACCATGTCTAACAAAGTCCAATTCCTCCTTTCAGACCACCATTATGCTATGGTATTCCAGGAGGAGTCCACTGAGAGAGAATCCCATTCTCCCCTAAATATATCAAAAACTCATTGGAAAGGTATTCACCTCCTCGATCAGATCGAAGAGTTTTAATACACTTTTCAGTTTATTTTTCTACCTCATTTCGAAATAGTTTGAACATTTCAAATGACTCCGACTTATGCTTCATTAAGTAGACATACTCATACCTCGATAGGTCGTCTGTGAAGGTTATGAAGTAGAAATATCCACCTCTTGCACTTGAGCTTATGAGTCCACATACGTCAGAATGTACCAGACCTAAGAGTTCACTGGCTCGCTCACCTTTTCCAGTAAAAGATGACTTGGTCATCTTTCCAAAAAGACAGGACTCACAGGTTGGAAGTGATTCACAATCACCAACTTCAAGAATTCCTTCTTGAGCCAACCTGTTTATCCTGTTTTTATTGATATGACCTAGCCTACAGTGCCAAAGGTAGACTTCTGACACATTATCTATTCTAGGGCGTTTACCGGAGGTTTGAACCACATTAACAGGCTGTGACAGTAAGTAAATTCTATTATTTATTTATCCAACAAATATTGTAACACCATTCAAAATGATATTGCAGATATTTTTTTTTATTAAAAGTTGATAACCGTACATGGCCAAAAGGCCTACAGAAATAATATTTAATAAAAAGCTTGGACAATAGTGACATTCACTCAGAATTATATTATGAGAATTAATTATAAGGTTCATGATTTCTAAAGCTAGAACTGAAACTTTGCTTCCATCTCCAAGGTTCAGGAACCTCTCACCGTCATCAAATCTCCTACTGACCTGCAGACCCTGCATCGAATTGCAAATATGATAAGGGCTTTCGATATCCAATACCCGGTAGTAGTATCACAAATAAAAAAGTTGCAAGGTGTAATCATATAATTACCTTGCTTCTTCTTCGGCCTGTTTGGATCCAGGGAGATAATGTATAGAGGATAGTTCCTCTTCCAGTGCCCTTGCTTCTTGCCAAAGAAGCACTCCGCCTGGCTCTGGTCGAGCTTGCACTTCTTGGTCTGACCCTGTGCAGACGTCCCAGCATGCGGCTGCACCTTCTTATTCTTCTTCTTCTTGTTCTTCTTCCCTTTCTTAAAGGGTCGACGACCAGAAGAAGACCCTCCCACAACATTCACCGACTCCTTATGGAGCTGGTGGTCCTTCTCAAAGTTCTGCAGCAACCCCAACAAGCCGTGGTAGTTCACTGCAGGCTTTGTCATTCGAAAATGAGTAAGGAAAGGGAGGAAGGACTTGGGCAATGAATTAAGGATCGCATCCTTACCGAGCTGCTCGTGCAAGGGAAAGCCCAATTTACTTAGGCGCTCAATCATTTCGATCATGTACAGTACATGATCAGTGACTGAGGCCCCATCCCTCATCCGAGCATTGAAAATGGCACAACTAGTTTTGTGCCTTTCAACATCGTCAGCCATGCCAAAGGAGTCGCTCAATATTTGAAGCATCTCCTGTGGTTGGGCATTCTCAAACCTGTGGTTAAACTCATCACTCATTGCCGCCAGCATTATGCATCGAACGGTGGTCCGATCGTTGAGCCACTTCTGGTAAGTGTCTCGGACCGTCCCTCTAGCGTTCGGGGCTGGCCCCTCGAGTGCCGGATCTGTTACAACATAAAGGATCCGCTCATGCTCAAGGATGATTTTTAATTTTCGATACCAGCTATCGAAATTAGGTCCCATGAGCTTGTCATTATCTAATAATGACCGGAGCGATAGGGTAGTGGCCATAGCTGCATAAAAAAAAATCAGACCTCTATTAGTACATAAATTATTAATACTAAAGACTTGGACTTTAGTCTAAAGTTTCTCTCAATATTTTTATGAACTGGTAGCCTCAACCTCCAATTCAAGGAATTACTTTAATTCCTTAGTGGGTACTAGAATCCACACAGACTACACATGAGTCCAACTTTGGTTGGTCAACCCATGTGCATCTATGGGTAGGTTCATAACCAGTTGTTTCTCTAAACAACTTCTAGTAATCAATTTTGCCCCAGAACCTAATCAGTAGGCTTTGGCCTCCACTGAAAAGATCTGGTTAGGTCCAACCATTAACATGACTTGATTTCGTGAATCGGACCTGTTGGGTATAAAATATTCCCCCAGCCGAAGTTCGTACCAGGAGTGACCCTCCCGGGACTCTGCCGACGTCCAACCTTGGGCGGCATATTTTCGAACCTCTCCGATGGTCGAGCTTCCGCAACATTCCCAAGTTCTGCCGACGGACGAACTCCTGCCACATCTTCCGGGCTTCTCTGGCGATAAGCTTCTTCGGTTGTCCATCAGGCTGCTCCTAGTGCTCTCTGGATCCTACCTTCGGCCGATCTCCTACAAGGGTCAACCGTTCGTCGGACCCCTTCTGGATCTTTTCCGACAGGATTCGATTGACTCCAATCCGAATTCCTTCCAGAGCTACGTCAGTTCGTCAGTGGCCGAACTTTCCCAATAGCAGATCTCCACGACGGACGGGCTCCATCCAAGTTTCTATGGTGGTCGACCATCTTCTGGGTTTCATCCGGGCTCCTACGGGAGCCGGACTTCTTCCTCGAACTCTTACTGCAGGTAGACTTCGTCCGACCTCCTATGAGAGCCAGACTTCAACCCTGAGCTCCCACTGCAGGTAGACCTCATCCGAATTCTTACAAGGGCCGGACTCCAAGCTTCTGCTACAAGCGATCTACTTCAAATTTCTACTACGAGCGGTCCGCATTGGATTTCTACTGTAAGCCTCCACCCGAGCTTCCCTTGTGAATGAATTCCTTCCGGACTTCTATTGTAGGCAGGCTTCGGCTGAGCTTCCTCAACAAATGATCCCCATCTAGACTTCTACGGGAACCAGACTCCGATCGAACTTCTGTAGCAGATAGATTCTGGATGAATTCCCATGACGCACGGGCTCCAGCAGTCGAACCTCTCCGGTGGGTGAGCCTCTTCTGATGGATTCTGTGTGAAACTGAACTTCGTCCATAGAAAGCCCCTGACCGAGCTTCTACAGCAGATGACCTTCGCCTGCAGTACTAGCACCCAAGGCACCCAACGGTAGAAAGCTCGCCAGCAACATCCGAGCTCCTCTCAGACGGAGAGCTACCCCTCTCTGTTAGACCCCCCAATCGAGCTTCGGCCGACAGGCCTGGACTCTCTGGCAGGCCACAGTAATGGCCGCGACTCTGCTCCACTTTCTATAACGGATCCTACACGGCTCCATCATGCTCTGGCAAGTCACGATAACGGACATCACTCCACTCTCCACAACAGGCTCCACGCGGCAGGCCACGGCGATGGCCACGACTCCACTCCACTACTCTCCGTAACAAACTCCTCATGGCCCCGAATGGCCCACTACCAGGTGGTTACAGACGTCGCTGTCAATCTGTTATGCCCTCCACCTATAAAAAGGGACCCCCAGATACATTATTCTCTAAGCTCTAATCTCTATCTCAAAACTCTGCTAAAATTTCCGTTCGAGCACTCCATTCTTGTTGAGGCAGAGAACTGACTTGAGCGTCGGAGGGTCTTGCCAGAGCACCCCCAACTTCGGTTTAGACTTTCTTTGCAGGTCCCGACAGCGACAGCGACTCCCTCGACTCCAGCTTCTCCGATGCTGGTAGATTTTTGCACCAACAGGATTGACGCTAGAGGAAGGGGCTTGTGTCTTCGCAGTACCCTTGTTCTTAAAGGAGCACTCAACGGGACTACCTCCGGTCATCTTCTCCGACATCTCCTCCTCCGGTTGCCTGCCTGATCTCCACCTGATGCCTCCCCAAAGGGCATCCATCGGGCAGTCCACGGCCCCCACAGCCAGACCTCAGCGAGCTCTGCAAGCCCCGGCCTCATCTCCGGATTCCCAGGCTCCTTTTCCTCCGACGATGGCAGTCGGCATGGAGCAGCCCGATAATCGGCCTACGACCGGCTTCACCAACACCATCTCAGAGGAATCCCGATGGGGAAGAATCGGTGTATTGGCCGGACCTCCCAAGCGACAAAGGATTTAGGAATCCATAACCTTTACTGAGGAAGATGCTCGGAGAGTTCAATTTCCTCAAAGCGATGCGGTTGTAGTTTCTTTAAATATAGCTAATTACAATGTGCGCTGCATTCTTGTCGACAATGAAAGTTCGGCCGACATTTTGTTCTATGATGCATTCTAAAAAATATCCATTTCGGATGATCATTTAGGGCCGGTGAACTCCCCGTTGGTAGGGTTCATGGGTGATGCCATGCCCGTGGAAGGAATGATAACCCTGACTGTGGTTGCAGGTCAATTTCCGAAACAGTCCAGGGCGCGGGTGGACTTCCTGGTGGTAAAGGCACCATCCACCTATAACGCAATACTCGGTCGGCTCGGTCGTAACGCCCTCCGAGCTATGGTGTCGACCTACCATTTAAAGTTGAAGTTTCCTACGGGCCAGGGGGTTGGAGAGGTCAAAGGGAATCAAGCCTTGGCGAGACACTGCTACAGCATAGCCTTGCAAAGAAGTGACCGATCTGACCTCTGTCTGGTTGATGGATTGGACGCCCGCGATGACCTCACTGAGGAAAGGGGCTGGCCAATTGAAGATCTTGTTTCGATTTCTTTGAATGATGGGAATAAAGAGCATGTGGTGAAGATTGGCTCCAACCTGGGGGAAGAGGTGCGGGCGCAGCTCATTGATTTCCTACAAAAGAATGCAGTGTTTTCGCTTGGGTTCCAGCGGACATGTCGGGGATCGACGCAGAGGTCATGGAACATCGTCTGGCCATTGATCCAAAGCATCGGCCGATGAAAGAAAAAATTTGAGGTCATGCACTGGAAAGGCAAAAGGCGATAGCCGAGGAAGTGGATAAACTCCTGAAGACCGGATTCATTAGAGAAGTCAACTATCCTGAATGGATTTCCAACATTGTCCTCATCAAAAAGGCAAACGGCAAGTGGAGGATGTGTATAGATTTCAAAAAATTGAATAAAGCCTGCCCAAAGGACAGCTACCCTCTGCCCAGAATCGATCAACTGGTGGATGCAACCTCGGGCCATGAGCTTCTCACCTTCATGGATGCATTCTTCAGCTATAATCAAATCAGAATGGCACCAGAAGATGAAGAAAAGACTGCTTTCATTACTAACTGTGGTCTTTACTATTACAGGGTCATGCCTTTCGGCCTCAAAAATACGGGTGCGACCTATCAGCGGCTGGTGAACAAAATCTTCAAAGAGCAGATTGGCCGCAACATGAAGGTCTATGTGGATGACATGCTCGTGAAAAGCAAATCCTCAACGAATCATGTCACCGACCTCGAGGAGACCTTCGACGCCCTCCGAAAATATAAGATGAAGCTGAACCCAACTAAGTGTGCTTTCGGAGTGACCTCAGGGAAATTCCTGAGCTTCATGGTATCGGGGTGCGGGATTGAAGCCAATCCAGAGAAGATTCGTGCCATCTAGGAGATGGCCGCCCCAAAGTCGATAAAAGAAGTTCAGCGCCTTACAGGGAGGGTGGCAGCCCTGAATCGCTTCGTTGCGAGGTCGGTCGAATGGTGCTTATCCTTCTTCCAAACCTTCAAGCAGTCGAAGAACTTCTGTTGGACCATTGAATGTCAACAGACATTCGAAGAACTAAAGAACTACCTCGGCTCACCTCCGCTATTGACGAAGCCTGAGCTTGGGGAGGAGTTGTTCTTGTACTTGGCGGTCTCCCCTATGGCTCTCGCAGCAGTTCTTATTAAGGAAGAAACAAAAATTCAACGGCCGATCTACTACATCAGTCGCACGTTGAGAGATGTCAAAACCAGGTATACTAAATTAGAGAAACTAACTTACGTCCTGTTGATTGCAGCTCGGAGGCTCCGACCTTACTTTCAAGGGCACACCGTAATGTTACTCACTGACCAGCCAATTAAGGCGATTCTACACCGGACGGATGCTTCCGGGAGGATAGCGAAATGGGTGATTGAGCTCATAGAATTCGACATCAACTATCAACCTCGACCGACAGTAAAAGCCCAGATATTGACAGACTTTATAGTGGAATGCACTATCCCAGAGGAGGCCGAACCTGAACAAGGTGAAACTGACGGCCTGAAGTCCCTACCGAACTCCTCTGAAGAAGAAACAGACCTCCCTGATTGCTTTTGGGCCCTCTATGTGGATGGATCCTCCAACATATTGGGCGCAGGCGTGGGCCTGATCTTGATCAGTCCTGAGGGGATCGTCGCGGAGTATGCACTGCGCTTCGAGTTTTCCGCAATGAACAATGGAGCGGAATATGAAGCTCTGATCATAGGATTGAGGATCGCCAAAGAATTAGGAGTAGATCGGCTCCAAATTTACAGCGACTCCCAATTGGTGGTGGGATAAGTCAGCGAAACTACGAAGCATGGGAGAACAGCATGGCCAAATATCTTGAAAAGGTAAAGAAGATCGTCCCCGCCTTTAGTAGCTTCAACATCCGGCAAATTCTAAGAACGAAAAATACCAAGGTCGATCTTCTCTCAAAGTTGGCTATGCTGGCTCCGGCTGAACTACCCAAGGAAGTTCTCTTTGAAGTTCTGAAGTGCTCAAGTATAGAAGAATCGTGGCCCGTGATGGAAATTGGCCATGAACCCAGTTGGATCGATCCACTGGTGGTATATCTTAGAGACGGAGTTCTCCCTCATGATGCAAAAGAAGCTCAAAAGCTCAGAAATCAAGCCTCCCGATATATCCTTTATGAGGACAAATTGTATAAGAGGTCATACTCTTTGCCCCTTTTAAAATATCTCCGGCCTTCGGAAGCTGACTACGCCTTATGGGAGGTGCACGAAGGAATCTACGGAAGCCTTCTGGGGGCTAGATCCTTATCCCACAAGTTGCTCCGCCAAGGGTATTACTGGCCGACAATGTATCGTAACTCCATTGAATACGTCAGAAAGTGTGACTGATGTCAGAGATATGCTAACATCCAGAGACAGCCCGCCTCCGAACTTACACTCTTGAGCGCCCCATGGCCGTTCACGCAATGGAGAATGGATATCCTTGGACCTTTTTCCATGGCGTCGGGGCAGAGGAAGTTCCTCCTGGTAGCAATTGACTATTTCACCAAGTGGGTTGAAACCGAACCGTTAGCAAAAATTATAGAAGCTAAAGTGCAAGACTTCGTTTGGAAGTCAATCGTTTGCAGGTTCGGCCTACCAAGAACCCTAATTACTGATAATGGGCAACAATTTGCGGGAGCGAGGTTTGCTGAATTTTGTGAGGACCTAAACATCTCCCACAACTTCACATCAGTAGCCCATCCTCAGGCCAACGGCGAAGCTGAAGTGACCAACAGAACTCTGCTGCAAGGAATTAAGACAAGGCTTGAAAGAGCGAAGGAAACTTGGGCAGACGAACTTTATCATGTGTTGTGGGCGTACCAAACTACCCAAAGACTGCCCACGGGGGAGACCCCCTTTGCTCTAGCCTTCAGAATGGAGGCTGTTATCCCAATTGAGCTCAAACTCCTGTCAGCACGAATCGTGGCATTCAACGAGCATCACAATTCGCAGGGTCTCAAAGCCAATTAGAAAAAGACTCCGGTATGCATGCATTAAATGCCAGGATTTCTGAGGGCGGTCGTGCATAGAATTCAAGGGGGCAACTTCGGCTGTAAAAATTTTTCTATACTTCCTTCATTCGAAACTCGAACTCCGAAGTAGGGGGACTGGTGTTGGGTATAAAATATCCCCCCAGCTAAAGTTCATACCAGGAGTGACCCTCCCGAGACTCTGCCGACGTCCAACCTTGGAAGGCATATTTCTGAACCTCTCCGGGGGTCGAGCTTCCGCAACATTTTCAAGTTCTGCCGACGGACGAACTCCTGCCACATCTTCCGAGCTTCTCCGACGATAAGCTTCTTCAGTTGTCCATCAGGCTGCTCCTAGTGCTCTCTGGATCCTACCTTTGGCCGATCTCCTACAAGGGTCAACCGTCCGTCGGACCCCTTTCGGATCTTTTCCGACAGGATTCGATTGACTCCAATCTGAATTCCTTCCAAAGCTACATCAGTTCGTTAGTGGCCGAACTTTCCCAACAGCAGATCTCCACAACGGACAGGCTCCATCCAAGTTTCTACGGTGGTCGACCGCCTTCTGGGTTTCATCCGGGCTCCTACGGGAGCCGGACTTCTTTCTCAAACTCCTACTGCAGGTAGACTTCGTTCGAGCTCCTACGGGAGCCAGACTTCAGCCTTAAGCTTCCATTGCAGGTAGACCTCATCCAAATTCTTACAAGGGCCGGACTCCGAGCTTCTGCTACAAGCGGTCTACTTCAAATTTCTACTACGAGCGGTCTGCGTTGGATTTCTACTGTAAGCCTCCACCCGAGCTTCCCTTGTGAACGAATTCCTTCCGGACTTCTATTGCAGGCAGGCTTCGGTCGAGCTTCCTCAACAAATGATCCCCATCTAGACTTCTACGGGAACCAGACTCCGACCGAACTTCTGTAGCAGACAGATTCTGGATGAATTCCCACGACGCACGGGCTCCAGCAGTCGAACCTCTCCGGTGGGTGAGCCTCTTCTGATGGATTCTGCGTGAAACTAAACTTCATCCACAGAAAGCCCCTGACCGAGCTTCTACAGCAGATGACCTTTGCCTGCAGTACTAGCGCCCAAGGCATCCAACGGTAGAAAGCTCGCCAGCAACATTCGAGCTCCTCTCAGACGGAGAGCTACCCCTCTCCGTCAGACCCCCCAACCGAGCTTCGGCCGACAGGCCTGGACTCCTTGGCAGGCCACAGTAATGGCCGCGACTCTGCTCCACTTCCTATAACAGATCCCACGCGGCTCCATCATGCTCTGGCAAGTCACGACAACGGACATCACTCCACTCTCTACAACAGGCTCCACACGGTAGGCCACGGTGATGGCCACGACTCCACTCCACTACTCTCCATAACAAACTCTTCATGGCCCCCAGCGGCCCACTACCAGGCGGTTACAGACGTCGCTGTCAATCTGTTACGCCCTCCGTCTATAAAAAGGAGACTCCCAGATATGTTATTCTCTAAGCTCTAATCTCTATCTCAAAACTCTGCTAAAATTTTCGTTCGAGCACTCAATTCTTGTTGAGGCAGAGAACTGACTTGAGTATCGGAGGGTCTTGTCGGAGCACCCCCAACTCCGGTTTAGACTTTCTTTGCAGGTCCCGACGGCGACCGCAACTCCCTCGACTCTTGCTTCTCCGACGTCGGTGGATTTTTGCACCAACAGGACCAATAAATGATCAGGCCTGACTTTGGCCGGCCAATCTGACCACCGTCAGAAAGACTGAAACCAAATTATCATACTATGAATGATAATTTCATTAGTCAATAAGCACCAGGCCTTTGAGCCTCCAATAATTATTAAAATAATAGACTCATTATCACTCACTTAATGGGAGGCTATGACTTAGTTATCACTATAACTTAATCATTTTAGGGACCTAATAATTTTGAGAATTTTATTAAAGGATAGAAGAGAAGAAATTTTCAGCCAATTTCAATCCTCTCACAGACTTCACCAAATCAGATTAAAAAAAGATTTAATTAAAGCCGACATTAGGAGCACCTAAATCAGTCACACTGATTTACCTAATGACATGGGTGAGCTCTAATCACCAAGTGATCTAATCAAAATCTAACTCACCAGGTTGGCCAGGTAAGTGAGATCAGTGGTGGGGATATGCCATTAACTCGTCAGAGATCAAATCAATGCGAGTAACTCCCACTTAAGAACCATTGGTCAAACTGCCGAACTTACCTTAGACACCAACCGGTTCATTAGTTTTAATTTGATCAACTTAGTAAATAGGGTTCCACCGCATAGCCATGAATTAAGTCCATCTTGGTCTAGTTAAAGACATGGATCCATTCAACTACTACTATTGGAGTTGAGTCTAGAGTGTCCTTGACCTAATCTAATTCAATTTTTGATTAGATTTGATCAATTACTCTAATTTAGTCCATTTCTTTAAGCTAACCTTAGGTCTAACCTAATTATGGACCTAATCCATCTAACCCATTGACCCACAAGTTTATGCAATTGTCTTAGGTCTTAATTCACAATTCTAGACCAACTTGACAACACTTAATTCTTTTAATTAAGTATTTGGGCTGATGGGTCAAGGTTTGACTTTTCGAAAATAATTTTCAAATTTGAAAGGTTTTATTTTCTGTTCACTAAATATGTTGACTCATTTCACAAATAGATCAGCACATTTCATAAATAGCAATTCTATTACTAATTACATAACAGAAAATAACTCAATTAAAATAAATCATGAATATTTCTTTAGATCTAATCTAACACATTCATGATAAATTTTACAATTGAACCTTCATAATTAAGTCCTTTCGCTGCTTCATCTGTATGGGATATAATTGCAGCAGCACCCCTACCGCCATAGGAGACCCCATCGAATGAGAGGAGAGGGCCTTTAAGCCCTATTTTTCTCCTATGACCGAACGGCCATGGCAACCAACCCAATTTGATTACTTGCTACTTGGAAAATGTATATCTAAATATACCAATTTCAAAATTTAAATTTCAAATTTTAAATTTCAAATTTTTGAATTTTAAATTTTGAATTTTAAATTTTGAATTTTAAATTTGAAATTTCAATCAAATTTCAAATTTTAAATTTTAAATTTTTGAATTTTGAATTTTGAATTTCAAATTTCAAAATTTAAATTTTAAATTTTTGAATTTCAAATTTTTGAATTTTGAATTTCGAACAACTTTCAAAATTCAAATTTTAAATTTTGAATTTCAAATTTTAAATTTAAACTTTTAGATTACAACTTAATCTACATATGCAAATTCATATATCATACCATAGAACCTGGCTCTGATACTATTTGAAGCGAAATTCAGTGCAGGGGTAAAATGGTAATTTTAAAATTTTTTTAAAATTACTATTTTACAGTGAAAAATATTAATTAATCTAATTAATTAACATATATTTACCCTACACTAGGATCTAAATATGATATACAGCATGCATGTATTTAAATTTAAAATTTGAATTTGAACAGTAAATACTTTATTGTAATGTGTTCAGAACATAATACCTTTTATGCGGATAGTTGATCTCTACAATTTGATCACCGTCAGGAGGCTCTGATCGCTGCAACGCAGCCACACAAGGTGTCTGGCCTCTGTGGATCATCCACACGAGGCTCCCAATTTGATCGGCTCCTCACGAGTGCTAGCTCATTGTAGAGATCTTTTGATGGCTGATACTGATCGAACTTCTTCGATCGATGTCTATCGATTCTTTGGATACTCCAAATCATCAGTAGACATGCTTGAGAGGATGTTGAACATCTTCCTAAAATTTGGTGGGCTCACGACATTCGTAGCTCACCTTCTCACTTTCTGAACCCCAGGCTGAAACCCTAGGGTGCACTAAGAAAAACTCTGCACCCTTTTTTCTTTCTTTTCTTTCTTTTTCTCTCGGAAGGTTTTGGACCTTCACCTCACACAGAAAGGTTCCTCATGCCCCAAACTTTCTCTCCAAAAAATTCTTACACATGCCCCACCTTTCTCTCCTTTTTAAAACAACGTCGAACGTGTCTTATCTGCATGAGAGGATAAAGATAAGTGGTTGCACATTTGAATTCAAATCGAGTTTGAATTCAAATGAAAACCAACTCATCCCTATCCACTTATGGTATGAGAAGAGAAGGGCGTGGACTCTTTGTGCATGGAAAGGTTTCACGAGAAACCTTTTCTCGTGTAAGTTATGTGGCGCATAAGATAGATAAGCATGAAGGCACAAGAGATAAGTTATCCATTCAAATTCAAACACACTTTGAATTTGAATAGTTAACTAATCAACTTTATCCATCCATATGGCACACAAAAGTGGGCGTGGGGAGGGCTTTGTGTGAGAAAAAATTCATGAGAAATTTCTCCTCATGAATTCAAATGGGCACAGTGGATGTGAGGTGGCGCAGGGAGTTTGGGTCAAGGTGGTTTCATTATTTAAACTAACCTAATTGAACTAAATAAGTCAGGCCCAATTATACTAATTTAAACCCAACTTAATTAGGCTTAATTAGGCTCAATAAAATCCTAATCAAATCAAAAATTGATTAAGTCCAACCCCTGATCAAATCAGGGACTAAACCATCTCGATGATTAGGTCAACTCTTAACCTAATCGGGTCAAACCCAACTGAATCCAATTCAATTGGACTTGATCCAAAAATAATTACTCAATCAAATTGAGTTAATTAGTGATCAAATCACTAATTAAACCTCTCATAAATATTAAGTCCAAATCCGATGGGCAATCGGGTATCAAAGTTCATCAATATGAAATCTTGATCAAAGAGTCCCAAACCAGTGGGACTCTTGACCCCGATACCCAAAATGTGTGGGACTCATGATCAGAGAATCATGATTCTCGATCACAGAGTCCCAGACACGTAGGACTCATAGTCCATAAATATTAGGACTCTTCATCAGCCATCAGATCAGATAGGAACCTCTAATGTGTGTGACCCCACAGGTTCGAACCTAAACCTATAGCACAGGAACCAATTCCTATACTAATCGAAATGGCCATCTAGCAATGGTACCCGACGTCCGGATGTGGGTAAAATTCAGTGCAAGGGTAAAATAGTAATTTTAAAACTTTTTCAAAATTATGATTTTACAGTGAAAAAATATTAATTAATCTAATTAATTAACATGAATTTACCCTACACTAGGATCTAAATATGATATATAGCATGCATTCATTTAAATTTAAAATTCAAATTCGAATAGTAAATACTTTACTGTAATGTGTTCAGAACACAATATCTTTGTGCGGATAGTAGATCACCGCAATCTGATCACCATCGAGAGAGTCTGATCATCGCGATGCAGCCACACAGTGTGTCTGGCCTCTGCGGATCATCCACACGAAGCTCCCAGTCTGATCAACTCCTCATGAGTGCTAGCTCGTTGTAGAGCCCTTTTGATGGTGGATGCTGATCGAACTCCTTCGATCGATGTCTGTCGATTCTTTAGATGCTCCGGATCGTCAACAGACATGCTTGAGAGGATGTTGAAGATCTTCATGAGATTTTGTGGGCTCATGACACTCGTATCTCACTTTCTCACTTCCCAAACCCCAGGTTAAAACTCTAGGAAATTCATCGAAAACCTTGCACCCACTTTTCTTTCTTTTCTTTCTTTTTCTCTTGGAAGGATATGGACTTCCTTCTCATGCACAACACTTCTCACACCCCAAAATTTTTCTCCAAAAATCTTCATCTTGCATACCCCACTCTTCTCCTCCTTTTATAACAACGTCAAACATCTTATCCAAAAGAAAGGATAAAGATGAGTAATTGCACATTTGAATTTAAATCAAATTTTGAATTCAAATGGACACCAACTCATCCCTTATCCACTAAAGACGTGAGGAGTGGCTTAAATTATGCATGAAGTGATTTCATGAGAAACCTTTTCTCATGTAATAAATAGGGCATAATAAAAGGGATAAGGTGCAAAGATTGATTGCCCATTCAAATTCAAACTTTATTTTGAATTTGAATGGCCAACCAATCATCCTTATCTATTCATTTGGCACATTAAAGTGGGGTGTGGAGAGGGCTTGGCGTGAGAAAAAAATTCATGAGAAGTTCCTTCTCATGAATTCAAATGGGTGCAATAGAAGTGAGGTGGCGTATGGAGATTGGGTCAAGGTGGTTTAATTATTTAAACCAACCTAATTGAACCAAATAAGTTAGATCCAATTAGACTAATTTAAACCCAACTTAATTAGGCTTAATTAGGTTCAATAAAATCTTAATCAAATCAGGATTTGACTAAGCCCAACCCCTGATCAAATCAGGGACCAAACCATCTCGACCATTAGGTCAACTCTTAACCTAATCGGGTCAAACCCAACTGAATCCAATTCAATTGGACTTGATCCAAAATTAATTACTCAATCAAATTGAGTTAATTAATGATCAAATCACTAATTAAACCTCTCATAAATATTGAGTCCAAATTCGATGGGTAATCGGGCATCAGAATTCATCGATATGTAATCCTGATCGAAGAGTCCTAAACCAGTGGGACTCTTGACCCCGATACCCAAAATGTGTGGAACTCATGATCAGAGAATCCTGATTCTCGATCACTGAGTCTCAAACATATAGGATTCTACATCAGCCATCAGATTAGATAGGAACTTCTAATGTGTGTGACCTCGCAGGTTCGAACCTAAGCCGGTAGCACAGGAACCAATTCCTGTACTAATCGAAGTGACCATCTAGCAATGGTACCCGACGTCCAGATAGGTCAAAGAGTCATAATCGCAACACTCAGAACCTATATGAATATGGTTACTGTATAATTCATCCTTTTGATCCCTGTATTTAGGATGACTCAGGGTTAAACTATCAACCCTAATCAGATCATCCGTATCATGCTCAACTCAAACAGTCCTGTGACTCCTCACAAAGACTACCCTGGCCAAGGTTTTGCTAAATTGAAACACGACTGTACACAGCTCCTAAACTGGAGTGGTCAATCCCATCTTGACACATGCACCGACAAGTCAAGTACTTGACTACACCCAGCAGCCTTCCGTCACTGAATTAAAAATTCAGGTAGTCCAGTGCCTAAGTGCAGTGAGTTGCTTGCAAGTCACCGTGGTGGTCTCAGGTCGGAGGGATATTTATACCCATATTCCATCGGAGCAAATCTTGACAATAAAAATAGGTCCGGAGTCGGTCACGTTCAGTGCAGATGTACCCTTACATCTCACCTGTATGCCATACCAGTGTCTCCACACTCATTGGTTAAGAGGACAACCAACCTATATGGCACACAACAACCTATGCTTGATAAATGTTGTCATCCTTGGTAACAACGTATCATTTGATCGCGAATAGATTTAAGGACTAAACGACAAATCTTCCTTTGTCGAGTCTAAATAGTCCTAAGGACTTCACCACAACATAGGAGTTCATTAGAAGATGAAATATTTTGAGATGAAAAATATCAAAATATTTTTTATTAATTCATAATTCATGTACAAATACAAAAATGAGCACAACCATCAACAGGCTGACGATTGGCTTTGGGACACTATTTCCAACAATCTTCCACTTGGCCTAAAGCCAATCGGTGCAGTATCTAATACCCATCTTCGACTTGTAGTTGTCGAACTCCTTCACCGTAATGGCTTTAGTGAATGGGTCGGCCAGGTTCTCCTTTCTGTCGATCTTCTAAAGATCGACATCACCTCGATCCATAATTTCCTAGATGAGATGGTAGCGGTGCAGAATATGCTTCGTCCGCTGGTGTGCCTTTGGTTCCTTCGCCTGAGCAATGGCTCCAGAGCTGTCACAGTAGAGCAGAACTGGACCAACAAGGGAGGGTGCTATTCCAAGCTTGGTGATGAATTTTCTCAGCCACACTGCTTCTTTGGCAGCATCTGATGCAGCGACATACTCCACCTCGCAAACTGAATCAGCCACAGTGTGCTGCTTGGAACTTTTCCAGCAGATAGCCCCACCATTAAGGGTAAAAATAAATCCCGACATACTTTTGCTGTCATCATGATCAGATTGAAAACTAGAGTCTGTAAATCCTATAAGTCTCAAGTCCGATTCACCATAAACAAGCCACTGGTCCTTAGTATTTCTTAAATACTTCAGGATGGTTTTAACAACCTTCCAGTGATTCTCCCCTGGATCAGATAGGTATCTACTCACTACCCCTAGTGAGTATGCCACATCTGGTCGTGTACATGTCATGACATGTTGGAGCATGATCTCAACTCCTCCCACGGACCTTGGGTGTAGCGAAACCAGCAACGAATAGATCTGAAGTCGTCTGGACACGATTCAAGGCCCTTGACGAAATCAGCCTGGTTACTGTCTTCTTCGTCAGCCTTTCGTTCCAGATGAAGAACGCCTCTGAAACTATCTCTAAAAAATCCAAGATCTGGTACCCAACTAGATCAGACCTGGACCGAGGTTCTTCACTTTGTAGATCTTGAATCGGGATGTTCTAGATAGGGAAGATGATAGATGGAGATAGACCTTGCAGATCTATCCTGCTGCAGCCTTTCCTGTAGATCTGTTGATGGAGATCTCACCCGTGCCTCAAATGACCTCAGATCAACTCCAGATCTGAGAGAGACTTGTACCAACCTCTTCTCAAGAGATTCCAGGTCTTAGACCTAGTGTTTGGATGCCTGCAAGAGAGGGGAGAGAAGAAATGGCTGGCGGCTGCAAGGGGGAAGGGGCTAGCGCCTCCCTTCCTTTCTTTCCTTATATGGACTGGCGGCAAGAAACCCTAGGGTTTCTTGCTCCTGAGGTGTGGAAGATTGCTGGAGAGAGAGGAAAAAGAGAGAGAGAGACTTGAGAGAAAGAGTCATCTATTTTCTTAGCTTTATCCAACCTATACACAGTATATGTATATATAAACACCGGGTCAAGTGACCCAAACCCAAAACTCCCTTGACCAACTCTATGGGAGATTAGGTTAACCCAATCCCATGTACACCCATGACTCGACCTAATCTTACCTCTCCTGGGCCCAGACCTAGTCCATAAAGAGTTGGTCCTTTGAGGCCCACATAACCTAGACCTCAAGAACCCGAAAGGCCCACAGCCTTTCAACCTAGGGCCCAACTAGCCCTAGAGCCTCCATGAAGCCCTCATGAATGATGGACCTTGGCCTTAGCCTTGGTCCCATGGACCTTGGGCACACCACCTGAATCATAACAATCTCCACCTTGGTGTCCCAAGGCCTCAACCAGCTCCACTCTGTCCTTGCGACTGTAGACCCATTTGCAGCCAATGGGCCTCTTCCCCTGTGGCAACTGCACCAATCGTCACGTCTGGTTCTGGTGGAGAGACTGCATCTCCTCAGACATTGCCTGGACCCACCACTCTCTGTTCTGGCTCTCAATAGCCTCTTGATACGTATATGGGTCTCCATTCGCTGTCACCAGGGCATATGACAGCGTCTCCTCGAAGCCATATCGGTCCGGTTGCCTGATGGTCCTCTTGGGCTTATGTAGCGCAACACCGATATCAGTCCTCGATCCAGCTCACTCCTACTGGACCTTTCTGCCTCGATCATCCGTCTGAGTCTTCTCCACCTATGGAGACACCTTTGGTAGGTTCTCCACCTGAATGTCATGTCCTCCCGTAGTAACTGCAAGAGGCAAAATCAAAGAGGTAAGCTATCCAGCAGCACCCTGCTGGACCTCCTCCTGCTCTTGCTGCTCTTCCATGCCTGCTCGCCTCCATAGGACTGACTCCTCATCAAAAGTCACATCTCGACTAATGATGACCTTCTTTTCCAAGGTATCCTATAGCCTGTATCCCTTGACTCCTCGCGGATAGCCTAGAAACACCATCTTGCGTGATCTGGCGTCTAGCTTGCTCCACTCACCAGCTCCAATGTGCACATAGGCCATGCACCCAAATACCCATAGATGGCCCAGCCCAACTGTCCTCCCAGACCACACCTCCTCTGGAAGTCTGCCATCCAACTTGGTGTGAGGTGACCGATTGACCAAGTAACCCACTGCGTCTACTGTGTCAACCTAGAACTCCTTTGGAAGCTCTGCCTGCAGCCTCATGCATCGTGCCTTTTCCAAAAGTATTCTGTTCATCCTCTCGGCCTCCCCATTCTACTGTGGAGTCCCCCTAACTGAGAAGTGTCTCCTGATCCTACACTCCTCACAGTAGTCCTAGAACTCTCTACTGATGTACTCCCCGCCATTGTCTGACCTCAAACACTTCACGCTCCTCCCCTGCTCCTTCTCCACCTCCGCTTTTCAGATCTTGAACTTGGTGAAGACCTCTGACTTCTTTCTCATAAAGTAAATCCAGAGCTTCCTTGAGAAATCATCAATCAGGGTCATGAAGTATCTGGCCCCATTCCTAGCTAAAACTGAGGGTGGTCCCCACACATCCGTGTGTACTAACTCCAGAGGAGCTACACTCCGGGCTGTACTGATGGTGAACTGAACTCTTCTCTGCTTTTCTATCTAGCAAGGCTCACAGATCTTCCATGTAGCACCATCCTCTAGATCAGAGATGAGTCCTCTCCTACTCAACTCCCTTAGCCCTCTGTCACCCATGTGGCCGAGGCGATAGTGCCACATCCTATAAGCCCCCTCCTGGTCCTGTGCTGCAGCTGCTGCATCAGACTCTCCGATCACCACAGATCCCTCCATGCGATAGAGGTTATTATCCAACCTCCTGCCTCTCATCACTACCATAGCTCCATTGGAGATGTTCAGTACTCCGCTTCTAGCCCTACTGCTGAAGCTGTATCCACTGCGCTCCAAGTAGCCTAGTGACACTAGATTCTTTTCCAGCTCTGGGATTTGCTTTACATTTGTCAATGTCCTCACAATCCCATCAAACATCCTCACCCTGACTATCCCTATCCCAGCCACCTTGCAAGGATGATTGTCGCCTAGAGTCACTGATCCCTCATCTGTCTTGGTGTATGTCGCAAACCAAGACCTGTGTGGTGTGTAGTGATGTGAGCACGCAGAGTCTAGTGTCCACTCCTCTATGTGATGCCTATGACCATCTGATACCACAAGTAGATCATCCTCCACCTGCTGCCCAGCAACTGCACTCACTGATTCTGAGCCACTTCTTTCTCCCTTCTTGCTCTTCCATAGTGGACATTCTCGCTTGAAGTGCCTGAACTCGTTGCATTTGAAGCATTTCACCTCTTTCTTTCCCTTCCTGGACTTGGACCGCCCCCTGGACTTGCTTCTGCCTCTGCCTCTGCCTGTCCTCTCCCCTACTGCCAAACCCTTCTAGGGAGCCCGATCTCTGGTCAACTTTTTTCTTTGCTCATTCGACCTCAGCACCGAGATCATGTCCTCATACTCCAGAGTCTCCTTGCCGTAGAGCAGTGTAGTCACCAAAGAATCATATGATCCGGGCAGCAAACATAGAAGCAATAGAGACTTGTCCTCCTCATCCAACTTCACCCCGATATTCACCAACTCCGTGCACAACTGGTCGAACATCTGAATGTGGCCAATCACATCAGATCCCTCCTGCATCCGAAGACTGTACAACCTCTTCTTCAGCATCAGCTTGTTGCACATATTCTTCCCCATGTACATGGTGTGCAACTTCGACCAAAGGCCCTTCGGGGTCTTTTCTTCCAGCACCGAATACAACGCCGCATCCGCCAAATATTCTCTGATCATCGAGCATGCTTTCTTCTCCAATGATGCCCACTGTCTATCTGTCATTCCCTCAGGCTTCTCATCCAAAGCCTGATCCAGATCTGCTTGCACCAGAAGATCCTCCACCTAGATTTTTCACATGGAAAAATTCTCCTTGCTATCAAACTTCTCGAACTCGACCTTCATATTGCTTCCCATGACTGGATCCAAGCCAAACAAGCAATATAAAATCAAGAAATGTAGAATATACCTTGATGGTACCTTGCTGAAAATTTTCAGCACTTGGGATCTTCAACTTCTCGCACTTGAAACCGCTTCCTCACCACCGTAGCTCTGATACCAACTATTGGAGCATGATCTTGGCTCCTCCCACAGATCTTGGGTGCAACAGAACCAGCAACGAATAGATCTGGAGTCATCTGGACATGATTCAAGGCCCTTGACGAAATCAGCCTGGTTGCTGTCTTCTTCATCAGCCTTTCGTTCCAGATGAAGAACACCTCTGAAACTACCTCTAAAAAATCCAAGATCTGGTACCCAACCAGATCAGACCTGGACCAAGGTCCTCCAATTCATAGATCTCAAATCGGGGCATTCTAGATGGGAAAGAAGATAGAGCGAGACAGACCTCGCAGATCTGTCCTGCTGCAGCCTTTCCTGTAGATCTGTTGATGGAGATCTCACCCGTGCCTCAAACGACCTTAGATCAACTCCAGATCTGAGATGAACTTGTACCAACCTCTTTTCAAGAGATTTCAGGTCTTGGACCTGGTGTTTGGGTGCCTGCAAGAGAGGGGAGAGAAGAAATGGCTGGTGGCTGCAAGGGGGAAGGGGCTAGTGCCTCCCTTCCTTTCTTTCCTTATATGGACTGGCGGCAAGAAACCCTAGGGTTTCTTGCTCCTGGGGCATGGAAGATTGATGGAGAGAGAGAGGGAGAAGAGAGAGAGAGACTTGAGAGAAAGAGTCATCTATTTTCTTGGCTTTATCCAACCTATACACAGTACATGTATATATAAACACCGGGTCAAGTGACCCAAACCCAAAACTCCCTTGACCAACTCTATGGGACATTAGGTTAACCCAAGCCCATGTACACCCATGACTCGACCTAATCTCACCTCTCCTGGGCCCAGACCTGGCCCATAAAGAGTTGGTCCCTTGAGGCCCACATAACCTAGACCTCAAGAACCCGAAAGGTCCACAGCCTTTCAACCTAGGGCCCAACTAGCCCTAGAGCCTCCATGAAGCCCTTATGAATGATGGACCTTGGCCTTAGCCTTAGTCCCTTGGGCCTTGGGCACACCACCTGGATCATAACAATGGCGTATATAATAGATCCCACTGTCGAAGCATATGAAATTCTACTCATATGCTCTCTCTCTTGAGGTGTTGTCAGACAATCCCTGTTCGAGAGAAAAATTCCATGGCCTATCAGAAGATAGCTTTTCTTGGAATTCTTCATGCTGAACCTCTTCAGCATAGTATCAATGTACGTGGACTGAGATAAACCAAGCAACCTTTTAAATCTATCCCTATAGATCCTCATCCCTAGGATGTAGGAAGCTTCTCCCAGATCCTTCATGGAGAACTGTGACGACAGCCAAATCTTTATTTCCTGTAATGCAGGGACATCATTCCTGATTAAGAGAATGTCATCCATATACAATACAAGAAATACTACTACTGGACCATTAGCCCACTTATAAATGCATAGCTCTTCTCCATTCTTAATGAAGCCATATGTCTTGATCGTCTTATCAAAATGTATGTTCCAACTCTGTGATGCCTGCTTAAGTCCATAAATGGACCTCTGTAGCCTGCACACCTTAGACTCATCTGTGGATGTGAATCCTTCAGGTTGTATCATATACACCTCTTTATCCAACTCTCCGTTTAGAAAAGCTGTCTTCACATCCATCTGCCAGATTTTATAGTCCAGATGGGCAGCTATCGCAAGTATAATCCGAATGGATTTGAACATTGCCACAGGAGAAAACGTCTCGTCATAGTCTATACCATAACGTTGATGATATCCCTTGGCAACCAGACGGGCTTTATAGGTTTCCACCTTTTCGTCTGCGCCTCTCTTCCTCTTGAAGACCCACTTACACCCTATGGGTTTTACTCCTTCGGGTGGGTCAACCAATGTCCACACATCGTTGACCTTCATAGACTCCATTTCGGATTTCATGGCCTCCAGCCATTTCTCAGAGTCGGGTCTCTGCATTACATCCATGTAGGTGATCGGATCCTCATCATTTTCATCAAGTTCGATAGGATCACCGTCCTGGACCAAGAAACCATAGTATCTATCCGATTGACGTGGTACTCTACCAGATCGCCTTAAGGGTGCTTGAACAATGGGCTCTGGATCTGATCTAACCAAATTCAGTTCAGGTTCAGCAACTTGTGTCGATTTTTCCACCTGTCGAACTTCGTCAAGTTCGACCTTAAAGGAAACAGTCCCTTCACCAAGGAACTCCTTTTCCAAAAAGTTTGCCTTAAGACTGACAAACACTTTTTGCTCATCAACTAGGTAGAAGTAATACCCTTTGGTCTCTTTTGGGTACCCTATAAAATTACACTTGTTAGACCTAGGTCCAAGCTTGTCCGTAGTTAAACATTTAACATAAGCCGGACACCCCCAAACCCTAAGGTGCGAGAGTACTGGCTTACGTTCTATCCATATCTCATATGGTATTTCAGTTACAGACTTACTCGGAACTCTATTTAGAAGGTAACAAGCTGATTCGAGCCCATATCCCCAGAGGGAGATCGACAGACCAGCAAACCCCATCATGGATCGAACCATGTCCAACAAGGTCCGATTCCTCCTTTCAGACACACCATTATGCTGTGGTGTTTCAGGAGGTGTCCATTGAGAGAGAATTCCATTCTCCTCAAGATATATCAAAAACTCATTGGAAAGGTATTCACCTCCTCGATCAGATCGAAGAGTTTTAATACACTTCTCAGTTTGTTTTTCTATCTCATTTTGGAATAGTTTGAACATTTCAAATGACTCTGATTTATGCTTCATTAAATAGACATACCCATACCTTGATAGGTCGTCTATGAAGATTATGTAACACCCCGGCCCAAATTAGGCCCAGAATCAACCCACAGTTCAAAAAAAAAAAGAAAAAAAAAAGAAGAACGGAAGAAGACTCCCGCAGGGAGTCTTCTTCTCCGATGAATCCCGATCGGAGAAGAGTTCTAGGACTCTTAAAACTCTAGGATCCTCTATGAATAAGCCTCTCCTCTCCCTCTCAAACCTCCACCGGCGACCGTTGAGCCCGATTCCTCCCCTTTTTCTCCGTGGAAGCCATGACAGTCTTTTCTTGTGTTCGTCGGAAATCAAAGGTCGAAGAGGCCATCGGAGTTCAGGTAAGGGTTCAATCTTTCTTCCTCTCCCTCTTCTCTTTCTTTGCATGGTTTTAGACTCCTCGCCGGCCGTCAGGATCATCAAAAAATCCATGAAAATAGTGAATCTTGTTTTGCTCTATTTCGACCAGACCTTTTGCCTCTCTTTTCTGGCCATCGGTGCCGTCGGTTG
This sequence comes from Elaeis guineensis, assembly GCF_000442705.2. Lineage (NCBI taxonomy): Eukaryota > Viridiplantae > Streptophyta > Magnoliopsida > Arecales > Arecaceae > Elaeis > Elaeis guineensis. The sequence goes on from NC_025998.2 coordinate 43,257,675, forward strand.
CGGCATCTCATCCTCGAGACCGGACCCTCATCTCTCTCTCTCCCTTCCCTTGAGCGCTTGGCCATCGGCGACCGGCCAATGGTCGAAATTCATGAAGAAAGGGGATGGATCCCCTATTTTTCGAAAAAAAAAAAGAGCCGCCGACCGAACCCCATCGCCGACCATTGTCGGATCTCCGGCCAAGCCGCCACCCCGTCGGAGCCCGAGCCACCGAGGGGGGGACCTCACGGTCTTCCCCTGTTTCAGCCAAGGGAGGCCGCGGGAAGAAAAGAAAAGAAGAAGGAAGAAGAAGAAGAAGAAAAGAAAAGAAAAGAAAAAGGAAAAAGAAAAAGAAAAGAAAAAGGAAAAAGAAAAAAAAAGAAGAGAAAAAGAGAAAGAGAAAAATAAAAATAAAATAAAATAAAAAGAAGAAGGAGAGAAAAAATTTTTTTCTCTCTCCTCTCTCTACCTTCTCTCTCCAATTTCTCTCTCTAGATTCTCTCCCTATTTTTTCTCTCTAGACTTTTTCTCTTTTTATGGATTTTGTCTCTCTAGAGTCTTTCTCATTCTTTGATTTCATCACAGACCGTAGAATAAACTTGAGATGAAAATAAGATGATTAGAGATTGCTCCAAAATTCGTGCAGTAGATCTGATCTCAGTCTGATCCTATTCGAAATTGTAACACTCGATTCATATTAAGTCATCCTGATAGGACCTCTGATGATCTCGATCATGATTGCCTCATCTGAAGGATACGAAGATTCTCTCTCTACTTTCTCTCTCTACTTTCTTTCTCTAAAATTTTCTCTCTCTTCATGGATTTTCTTTCTCTAGAAGTCTTATGGATCAGTGGAGGATCCTGATACATAGACAAGTCCTAATTTTGGTTAATCCTAAGAGAGGTCCTCGATCTGTGTCATTAGGATCGATTATCGATAATTTTTTTCATATATAATTTTTATATTTGATCAGGGTTATGAAGAGTGATTGTCTGCAAATGATATCGAGTGGAATATTTTGTTAAAGAAATTCATAAATCAAAGAAGAACATTGATTTTTGTGCTTGGATCAGTCACCGGTAAAGGTAAGAATCCCTGTACATGATCACCATTATAAATATACTATTTTACTGTTGGTCTTGCATTATTGGTTTTGCATCATCGGATTTGAGATCGATGAATTTATTATACCTGAGATACTATTATTTGATTTTGAGCATGAGTATGTTATGTCAATATATATGTATCAGAGATTGATGGCATGATTATATGGGTATGACATATTTGAATTGATCATAATGCAAGTCGGAATTGATTTGATGAAATCAATACATAATAATTAAATGAAAAGAAAGAGATATATGGTATGGACTAGCCTTGTCATATAGAACAGTCCGCCAGGAGCTTATGCCTGGGACAGCCCCCACTGGCTTACAAGTGGATCAGCCGGCCAGGAGCTCATGCTTGGGACAGCCCGCCAGGAGCTTATGCCTGGGACAGCCTCTCACGGGCTTTCGTACGTGGGACAGCCGGCCAGGAGCTCATCTTGAGACTGTCTTTTTAAGTGGATTCGATCTGGATGATGACTGAGGTATAGACTTGGATAGTCTAGAGTCAGAAAGAAAAGGTTAAAAATCAGGTGATTATGAAAAGAAAAATGAAAGATAAGACATGAGATAATTGTTGAACAAAAGTATTTCACCTGTTAACATATGATGATGCATCTATTTTAATAAGATAAAAAATTTATGGATGTTACATTATTCTGGACATTGAACATGAGATTTTATATTTTATTGCTTATTCTTATTTTCAGATTATATTACTATATTAGTGTGATATGAGAATTCTTACTGGGTTGTAAAGCTCACACCCCTTCATCTTTTTTTTTCTTCTCAGAGTTACAAGATGTCCATAGTTGGCTATGGTATGGATTTGTGAGTGAGCGGATGCATAGATAGAGTACCATTGATACCTGATCAGAGGATTGAAGGAATGTTAATTGTAATTATGCAAGTTTTATGAATTATTATTGAAATTAAATATTATGATTGTTAAGGTTGTAATGATTTAATTTGGCCTTGCATATTCTTTAGGGCTTGCTCTAAGGAGTGTGCGGCCATCACGTATCCGATCCGGGTGTTGGGTTCGGGGCGTGACAGAATGGTATCAGAGCTTAGGCTATGATCATTGGAGATTTCGATATAAATGATTAGGTTGTGATAGAATAATATCAAGCTTAGGTTTAGGTCACTAGGGATTGTCATATAAGTGATTTCAAAACTTTGAGATTATAATCAATAGAGTATGATTGATAATATCAGAGTTTAAGATTATGATCATTAAAAGTATGATAGAATGATATTAGAGTTTAGGTTATGATCACTAGAAAATATGATTTAAGTGGTATTTGAGTTTAAGGTTATAATGATTCAGAATTATAATTTTAGTGATATCTGAACTTAGGTTATGATCGTAAGGAACATGATAGATATAAAAGAGAAGATTCAATATTTAGATTTCGAATCAATAGATATTAAGATGAAATTTATGTATAAGTGGCATATGATATCTATAATAGAATTGATGAGTTATATCTTAGATTTCAATTAGTAAGATTGACCTAAGTATGAAATGAGTTGACCTTAGAATAAAGTGGGAGGTATTGATAAGTTATGTTGAGTATACTAGAGGATTTTGGAATGTAAAACTTATATGATTGAAGATCATGATAATTTTTTTTTTATTTTGATGATAATTATCTGAGCATTATGAATTTGGACTTATCAAAGAAAGTTAATTAGGATATGGTCTAAGAAGAAATTACATCATATGAGAGAGAAATATTTTTGAACACTGAACCTATAAGAGGTCATATATGAAACTCAATTTAAATGAAAAAAAATATATATATATATATATACTTAAATTTTATTATGAGAATACGAGATACACATCTTGGTAAAGTCTTTGGTCACTCAAAATATCATATTCTGAATATAATTTCTTGATCTTTCAAATTGCATTGAATTTCAAATCAAAAGCTTACTTTTCTAAGTGGATCAAAAGTATTTTGATATTGTTATTAAATTAAAGAAAAAAATTATTTTGTCAGAGTATGATATACAAGTTATGATGAAATCTTTAATAATTCATATTATTATCTTTGGATTAGAGTTTTTTTAATTTTTCTTGTGATTATTAAAGATGGTGAAATGTATTAATTATTCAAGTTAAAGTTTAGATTATTTTTTTTAAAATTGAACTAAGACATCTTGTTAGTGTTAAATTTTGAATGACTTATACAAGGGACAAGATTTTGTATGGATTTATCGATTAATATTCAGGATTGTGATGAAGAGAGCTCTATAAGAAATAATCAAGTTGATTCTATTTAAGGATGTTGGCTTGAGTTCTTCTAGTTTGTCAAGTTAGAATTAATTTTTTTTAAAAAAAAAGAAGATTGATTTAAAAATTATCTAAATGATTGTAAGGTAAATCTAAGGTTAACTCCAATCAATTCTAGACATGTTGGATTCTTATAGAGTGATGAAACTTATGCAATGATTTCAAATATAGGAAGTGGATCAAGATTTAATTTTTATATGCTATACCCAAAGGTAGTAAAGATAAAGAAACTTAAAATTTTACCGTAAGTCTTATATGAAATTTGAAGGTTGGATCTATCCTGGATTGATCTAACATATAAGGATATTTTTATCTTTGATAGACTTATATAATTTGATAAATTAATATCAGAGTGTGCAGCAAAGCATGGTGGATTAAATTGATTAGAAATATTAATCTTTTAAATCAAAAGATATTAGATGAAATACATTAGTTGCAAATAAGAAAGAGTTTTATTGATAATGAAAAGATGCTACAGATTTTGATCTAATCTGATCATAGCCAGATAATTGTAGATAATACCAAGAAATTCTAGATGTCTCAAGTTTATTAACAGCTTGATAGTTCTGATATTAGTTCAAACTTAGAATGTCCTAACATAGATCTCATATTTTTTTTAAAATTTAATATTGTTACTTGGATTGATATAGAAAATTGAGGTTTTCTTAAGATGAGAGTCTACATATAAAATTTATTGGAAAGACAAGAGAAGAAAGAAATCGATGATTATGAAGAGTGCCCGATGTTTGACCTTTATTTATTTTTCTATCAAGGGTAGTCTGAGATAATTATGAATTTCATGTGGAATGTATTAGACAAATAATGATGGTATATTAATACAAGTCTAAAATATTACAGTTCTTCAAAAAGTTGAGAAATCAATAAGAGGAGATGAATTTGAAATTTTAAATAATTTTTATTATAACAAGATCATGAGAAATAAATAATATATATATGATATTATCGTAAGCTTGTGAATAACATGAAGAATATATACTTTGAAATAGGTATCTCAAATGACATAACATAATTTCGAGGACGAAATTATTTGAAGGGGGGAGAATGTAACACCCCGGCCCTAATTGGGCCCAGAATCAACCCACAGTTCAAAAAAAAAAAAAAAAGAAGAACGGAAGAAGACTCCCGCAGGGAGTCTTCTTCTCCGATGAATCTCGATCGGAGAAGAGTTCTAGGACTCTTAAAACTCTAGGATCCTCTATGAATAAGCCTCCCCTCTCCCTCTCAAACCTCCACCGGTGACCGTTGAGCCCGATTCCTCCCCTTTTTCTCCATGGAAGCCGCGGCAGTCTTTTCTTGTGTTCGTCAAAAATCGAAGGTCGAAGAGGCCACCAGAGTTCAGGTAAGGGTTCAATCTTTCTTCCTCTCTCTCTTCTCCTTCTTCCCATGGTTTTAGACTCCTCACCGGCCGTCAGGATCGTTGGAAAATCTATGAAAATAGTGAATCCTATTTTGCTCTGTTTCGGTCGGACCTTTTTTCTCTCTTTTCCGGCCACCGATGCCGTCGGTTGCGGCGTCTCATCCTCGAGACCGGACTCTCATCTCTCTCTCTCCCTTCCTTTGAGTGCTTGGCCATCAGAGACCGGCCAATGGTCGGAATTCATGAAGAAAGGGGATGGATCCCCTGTTTTTCGAAAAAAAAAAAGAGCCACCGGCCGAACCCCATCGCCGGCCGTTGTCGGATCTCTGGCCAAGCCGCCACCCCGTCGGAGCCCAAGCCACCGAGGGGGGGGACCTCACGGTCTTCCCCTGTTTCAGCCAAGGGAGGCCACGGGAAGAAAAGAAAAGAAGAAGGAAGAAGAAGAAGAAGAAAAGAAAAGAAAAGAAAAAGGAAAAAGAAAAAGAAAAGAAAAAGGAAAAAGAAAAAGAAAAGAAAAAAAAAAGAAGAGAAAAAGAGAAAGAGAAAAATAAAAATAAAATAAAATAAGAAGAAGAAGAAGAGAGAAAAAAAATTTCTCTCTCTCCTCTCTCTACCTTCTCTCTCCAGTTTCTCTCTCTAGATTCTCTCTCTATTTTCTCTCTCTAGACTTTTTCTCTTTTTATGGATTTTGTCTCTCTAGAGTCTTTCTCATTCTTTGATTTCATCACAGACTGTAGAATAAACTTGAGATGAAAATAAGATGATCCGAGATTGCTCCGAAATTCATGCAGTAGATCTAATCCCAGTCCGATCCTATTCGAAATTGTAACACTTGATTCATATTAAGTCATCCTGATAGGATCTCTGATGATCTCGATCATGATTGTCTCATCTGAAGGATATGAAGATTCTCTCTCTACTTTCTCTCTCTACTTTTTCTCTCTAGAATTTTCTCTCTCTTCATGGATTTTCTCTCTCTAGAAGTCTTATGGATCAGTGGAGGATCCTGATACATAGACAAGTCCTAATTTTGGTTAATCCTAAGAGAGGTCCTCGATCTGTGTTATTAGGATCGATTATCGATAATTTTCTCCACATATAATTTTTATATTTGATCAGGGTTATGAAGAGATGATTGTTTGCAAATGATATCGAGTGGAATATTTTGTTAAAAAAATTTATAAATCAAAGAAGAACATTGATTTTTGTGCTTGGATCAGTCATCGGTAAAGGTAAGAATCCCTAGACATGATCACCATTATAAATATACTATTTTACTGTTGGTCTTGCATTATTGGTTTTGCATCATCGGATTTGAGATCGATGAATTTATTGTTGGAAATAGTGTCCCAAAGCCAATCGTCAGCCTGTTGATGGTTGTGCTCCTTTTGTATTAGTACATGAATTATAAATAAATAAAAATTATTTTGGTATTTTTTCATCACAAATGTTTCATCTTCTAATGAACTCCTGTGTTGTGGTGAAGTCCTTAGGACTATTTAGACTCGACAAAGGAGGATTTGTCGCTTAGTCCTTAAATATGTTCGCGATCAAATGATACGTTGTTACCAAGGACGACAACGTTTATCGAGCATAGGTCGTTGTGTGTCATATGGGTTGGTTGTCCTCATAACCAAAGAGTGTGGAGACACTGGTATGGCATACAGGTGAGATGTAATGGTACATCTGCACTGAACGTGACCAACTCCGAAGCTATTTCTGCTGTCAAGATTTGCTCCGATGGGATATGGGTATAAATGTCCCTCCGACCTGAGACCGCCACGGTGACTTGCAAGCAACTCACTGCACTTAGGCACTGGACTACCTGAATTTTTAATTCAGTGACGGAAGGTTGCTGGGTGTAGTCAAGTACTTGACTTGTCGGTGCATGTGTCAAGATGGGATTGACCACTCCAGTTTAGGAGCTGTGTACAGTCGTGTTTCAATTTAGCAAAACCTTGGCCAGGGTAGTCCTAGTGATGAGTCACAGGACTAATTAAGTTGAGCACGATTCGGATGATATCATCAGGGTTGACAGTTTAACCCTGAGTCGTCCTAAACACAGGGGTCAAAAGGGATGAATTATATGGTAACCATATTCACGTAGGTTCTGAATGTTGCGATTGCGATTATTCGACCTATTCGGTCGTCGGGTACCATTGCTAGATGGTCACTTCGATTAGTACAGGAATTGGTTCCTGTGCTACCGGTTTAGGTTCAAACCTGCGGGGTCACACACATTAGAGGTTCCTTTCTGATCTGATGGCTGATTATGAGTCTTATCTATCTGGGACTCTATGATTGAGAATTAGGATTCTCTGATCATGAGTTCCACACATTTTGGGTACCGGGGTCAAAATTTTGAATTTCAAAATTTGAATTTGAAATTTAAACTCTTTGATCAGGGTTTCATATCGATGGTCTCTGATGCCTGATTGCCCATCGAATTTTGACTCAATATTTATGAGAGATTTAATTAGTGATTTAATCACTAATTAACTCAATTTGATTGAGTAATTATTTTTGGATCAAGTCCAATTGAATTGGATTCAGTTTGGATTGACCCGATTAGGTTAAATGTTGACCTAATCGCTAAGATGGTTTAGTCCCTGATTTGATCAGGGGTTAGGTTTAGTTAATTCTTGATTTGATTAGGATTTTATTGAGCCTAATTAAGCCTAATTATGTTGGATTTAATCTGGTCTAATTGTGCTTAACCTATTTTAAACTAGGTTGGCTCAATTTGAATCAAACCACCTTGTTTTAAATTCCCTGCGACACCCAACTTCCTTGCACCCATTTGAATTCACGAGAAGAAACTTCTCGTAAAATTTTTCTCACGCAAAACCCTTCCCCACGCCCTCATTTGTGCGTCATATGGATGGATAAAATAATTAGTTAGCCATTCAAATTCAAAACATGTTTGAATTTGAATGGATAACTTATCACTTGCCCTTTCATCCTTATCCATTTTGTGCGCCACATTACTTACACGAGAAAAGGTTTCTCATGAAATATTTTCCATGCACAAAGATCCACACCCCTTCTCTTCTTACGCCCAAAAGGATAGGGATAAGTTGGTTTTCGTTTGAATTCAAATTTGATTTGAATTCAAATATGTAACCTCTTGTCTTTATCCTCTCACGCGGATAAGACACGTTCGACATTATTTTAAAAAGAGGAGAAAGGTGGGACGTACGTAGAAATTTTAGGAGAGAAACTTTGGGGCGTGAGGAAGGCTTCTATGCAAGGTGAAGGTCCAAAACCTTCCGAGAGAAAAAGAAAGAAAAGAGAGAAAATTGGGCGCAGGGTTTTTGGTGTGTACCCTAGGGTTTCTACCTAGGGTTCGGGAAGTGAGATTGGTGTGCCACAAGTGTCGTGAGTCCACCAAATTTTAGGGAGACATCCATCAGCCTCTCAAGCAACTGTGCAGATGATCCAGAGCATCCGAGAAGTCGGCACACATCGATCGAAGGAGTTTGATCAACATCTGCCATCAAAAGGGTGAAATCACGAACTAGCATTCGTGAGGAGCTGATCAGACGGGAGCTTCATGTGGATGATCCGCAGAGGCCAGATATTTGTGTGGCTGTGACGTGATGATCAGAGCCCCCCGATGGTGATCAGATTGTGGTGATCGACTACCCACAAAAGGTGATGTGTTCTGAACACAGTACTGTAAAATGTTTACTGATTCAAATTTAAATTTTAAATTTAAATGCATGCTGTTGTATCATATTTAGATCCTAGTGTAGGGTTAATTAGTATTAATTAATGAGATTAATTAATAATTCTGCTGTAAAATAGTAATTTTGAAAAAGTTTTAAAATTACCATTTTGCCCCTGCATTAAATTTTTGCTTCATTTATTATACCTGAGATACTGTTATTTGATTTTGAGCATGAGTATGTTATGTCAATATATATGTATCAGAGATTGATGGCATGATTATATGGGTATGACATATCTGAATTGATCATAATGCAAGTCGGAATTGATTTGATGAAATCAATACATAATAATTAAATGAAAAGAAAGAGATATATGGTATGGACTAGTCTTGTCATATAGAACAGGTGGGACAGCCCCCACTGGCTTACAAGTGGATCAGCCGGCCAGGAGCTCATGCCTGGGACAGCCCGCCAGGAGCTTATACCTGGGACAGCCTCTCACGGACTTTCGTACGTGGGACAGCCGGCCAGGAGCTCATCCTGGGATAGTCTTGAAAGACTTTTTAAGTGGATTCGATCTGGATGATGACTGAGGTATAGACTTGGATAGTCCAGAGTCAGAAAGAAAAGGTTAAAAATCAGGTGATTATGAAAAGAAAAATGAAAGATAAGACATGAGATAATTGTTGAACAAAAGTATTTCACCTGTTAACATATGATGATACATCTATTTTAATAAGATAGAAAATTTATGAATGTTGCATTATTCTGGACATTGAACATGAGATTTTATATTTTATTACTTATTCTTATTTTTAGATTATATTACTATATCAGTGTGATATGAAAATTCTTACTGAGCTATAAAGCTCACACCCCTTCATCTTTCTTTTTCTTCTCAGAGTTACAAGATGTCCACGGTTGGCTATGGTATGGATTTGTGAGTGAGCGGATGCATAGATAGAGTACCGTTGATACCTGGTCAGAGGATTGAAGGAATGTTAATTGTAATTATGCAAGTTATATGAATTATTATTGAAATTAAATATTATGGTTGTTAAGGTTGTAATGATTTAATTTGGCCTTGCATATTCTTTAGGGCTTTCTCTAAGGAGTGTGCGGCCATCACGTATCCGACTTGGGTGTTGGATTCGAGATGTGACAGGTTATGAACAAGATCCTCATCATTTTCATCAAGTTCGATAGGATTGCCGTTTCGGACCAAGAAACCATAGTATCTGTCCGGTTGACGTGGTACTCTACCAGATCGCCTTAAGGGTGCTTGAACAATGGGCTCCGGATCTGATCTAACCAAATTCGGTTCAGGTTCAGCAACTTGTGTCAGTTTTTCCACCTGCCGAACTTCGTCAAGTTCGATCTTAGAGGCAACAGTCCCTTCACCAAGGAACTCCTTTTCCAAAAAGATTGCCTTAAGACTGACAAACACTTTTTGCTCATCAACTAGGTAGAAGTAATACCCTTTGGTCTCTTTTGGGTATCCTATAAAATTACACTTGTTAGACCTAGGTCCAAGCTTGTCCATAGTTAAACGTTTAACATAAGCCGGACACCCCCAAACCCTAAGGTGCGAGAGTACTAGCTTACGTTCTATCCATATCTCATATGGTGTTTCGGTTACAGACTTACTCAAAACTCTATTTAGAAGGTAACAAGCCGATTCAAGCGCATATCCCCAGAGGGAGATCAGCAGACCAGCAAACCCCATAATGGATCAAACCATGTCCAACAAGGTTCGATTCCTCCTTTCAGACACACCATTATGCTGTGGTGTTCCAGGAGGTGTCCATTGAGAGAGAATCACATTCTCCCCAAGATATGTCAAAAACTCATTGAAAAGGTATTCACCTCCTCAATTAGATCGAAGAGTTTTAATACACTTCCTAGTTTGTTTTTCTATCTCATTTCGGAATAGTTTGAACATTTCAAATGACTCCGATTTATGCTTCATTAAATAGATATACCCATACCTCGATAAGTCATCTGTGAAGGTTATGAACTACAAATATCCACCTCTTGCACTTGAGCTCATGGGTCCACAGACATCAGAATGTACCAAACCCAAGAGTTCACTGGCTCGCTCTCCTTTTTCAGTAAAAGGTGATTTGGTCATTTTACCAAGAAGACAGGACTCACAGGTTGGAAATGATTCACAATCATCTACTTCAAGAATTCCTTCTTGAGCCAACTTGTTTATCCTATTCTTATTGATATGACCTAGCCTACAGTGCCAAAGGTAGACTTCCGACACATTATCTATTCTAGGGCGTTTACCAGAGGTTTGAACCACATTAACAGGTTGTGATAGAAAGTAAATTCCATTATTAAGTTGTCCAACAAACATTGTAACACTATTCAAAATGATATTGCAAACGTTTCCTTTTATTAAAAATTGATAACCGTTCATGGCCAAAAGGCCTACAGAAATAATATTTAATAAAAAGCTTGGACAATAGTGACATTCACTCAGAATTATATTTCGAGAATTGATTACAAGGTTCATGATTCCTAATGCTAGAACTGGAACTTTGCTTCCATCTCCAACGTTCAGGAATCTCTCGCCTTCATCAAATCTCCTACTGACCTGCAGACCCTGCATCGAATTGCAAATATGATAAGGGCTTCTGGTATCCAATACCCAGGAAGTAGTATCACAAATGAAAAAGTTGCAAGGTGTTATCATATAAGTACCTTGCTTCTTGCTTCTTGCAAAAGAAGCACTCCGCCTGGCTCTGGTCGGGCTTGTGCTTCTTGGTCTGACCTTGTGCAGACATCCCAGCATGCAGCTGCACCTTCCTATTCTTCTTCTTCTTGTTCTTCTTCTTCCCTTTCTTAAAGGGTCGATGACCAGAAGAAGACCCTCCCACAACATTCACCGACTCCTTATGGAGCTGGTGATCCTTCTCAAAGTTCTGCAGCAACCCCAACAAGCCATGGTAGTTCACTACAAGCTTTGTCATCCGAAAATGAGTAAGGAAGGGGAGGAAGGACTTGGGCAATGAATTAAGGATCGCATCCTTTGCGAGCTGCTTGTGTAGGGGAAAGCTCAGTTTAGTTAGGTGCTCAATCATTTCGATCATGTACAGTACATGATCAGTGACTGAGGCTCCATCCCTCATCCGAACATTGAAAATGGCACAACTAGTTTTGTGCCTTTCAACATCGTCAGGCATGCCAAAGGAGTCGTTCAACATTTGAAGCATCTCCTGTGGTTGGGCGTTCTCGAACCTGCAGCTGAACTCATCATTCATTGCCGCCAGCATAATGCACCGAATGGTGGTACGGTTGTTGAGCCACTTCTAATAAGTGTCTCAGATCGTCCCTCTAACATTCAGGGCTGGCTCCTCAGGTGCCGGATCCGTTACTACATAAAGGATCCGCTCATGCTCAAGGATGATTTTTAATTTTTGATACAAGCTATCGAAATTAGGTCCCATGAGCTTGTCATTATCTAATAATGATCGGAGCGACAGAGTAGTGGCCATAGCTACATAAAGAAAAATCAGACCTCTATTAGTACATAAATTAGTAATACTAAAGACTTGGATTTTAGTCTAAAGTTTCTCCCAGTATTTTTACGAATTGGTAGCCTCAACCTTCAATTCGAGAAATTACTTTAATTTCTTAGTGGGTACTAGAATCCACACAAACTACACACGAGCACAACTTTGGTTGGTCAACCTATTTGCATCTATGGGTAGGTTCATAACCAGTTGTTTCTCTAAACAACTTCTAGTAATTGATTTTGCCCCAGAACCTAATCAGTAGGCTTTGGCCTTCACTGAAAAGATCTGGTTAGGTCCAACCATTAACATGATTTGATTTGGTGAATCAGACCAATAAATGATCAGGCCCGACTTTGGCCGACCAACCTGACCACCATCAGAAAGACTCAAACCAAATTATCATATTATGAATGATAATTCCATTAGTCAATAAGCACCAGGCCTTTGGGCCTCCAATGATTATTAAACTAATGGACTCATTATCACTCACTTAATGGGAGGCTATGACTTAGTTATCAATATAACTTAATCATTTTTAGGGACCTAATAATTTTTGAGGATTTTATTAAAGGATAGATGAGAAGAAAATATCCAGTCAATTTCAATCCTCCCACTGACTTCACCAAGTCAGATTAAAAAGGATTTAATTAAAGCTGGCATTAGGAGCACCTAAATCAGTCAAACTGATTTACCTAATGACATGGGTGAGCCCTAATCACCAAGTGATCTAATCAAAACCTAATTCACCAGGTTGGCCAGGTAAGTGAGATCAGTGGTGGGGATAAGCCATTAACTCGTCAGAGATCAAATCACTGTGAGTAGCTCCCGCTTAAAAACCACTGGTCAAACTGCCAAACTTACCTTAGACACCAACCGGTTCATTAGTTTTAATTTGATCAACTTAGTAAATAGGGTTCCACCGCGTAGCCATGAATTAAGTCCATCTTGGTCTAGTTAAAGACATGGACCCATTCAACTACAACTATTGGAGTTGAGTCTAGAGTATCCTTGACCTAATCTAATTCAACTTTTGATTAGATTTGACCAATTACTCTAATTTAGTCCATTTCTTTAAGCTAGCCTTAGGTCTAACCCAATTATGGACCTAATCCATCTAACCCATTGACCCACAAGTTTATGCAATTCTCTTAGGTCTTAATTCACAATTCTAGACCTACTAGACAACACTTAATTCTTTTAATTAAGTATTTGGACTGATGGGTCAGGGTTTGGCATTTCAAAAATAATTTTCAAATTTGAAAAGTTTTATTTTCTGTTCACCAAATATGTTGACTCATTTCATAAATAGATCAGCATATTTCATAAATAGCAATCCTATTGCTAATTACATAACAGAAAATAACTCAATCAAAATAAATCATGAATATTCCTTTAGATCTAATCTAACACATTCATGATAAATTTCATAATTGAACCTTTACAATTAATTCTTTTCGCTGCTTCATCTGCATGGGATATAATTACAGCGGCACCCCTACCACCATAGGAGACCCCATCGAATGGGAGGAGAGGGCCTTTAAACCCTGCTTTTCTCCTATGACCGGATGGCCATGGCAACCAACCCAATTCGATTACTTGCTACTTGGATCAAGTATATCTAAATATACCAATTTTAAATTTTAAATTTCAAATTTTAAATTTTAAATTTTAAATTTTGAATTTCAAATTTCAAACAAATTTCAAATTTTAAATTTTTGAATTTCAAATTTTGAATTTCAAATTTTGAATTTCAAATTTTGAATTTTAAATTTTGAATTTCAAATTTGAAATTTCAACCAAATTTCAAATTTCAAATTTTGAATTTTAAATTTTTGAATTTTGAATTTCAAAATTCAAATTTTGAATTTCAAAATTTTGAATTTTGAATTTCGAACAACTTTCAAAATTCAAATTTTAAATTTAAACTTTTAGATTACAACTTAATCTATGCATGCAAATATATATATCATATCTAAGAACCCACTCTGATACTATTTGTGGGTAAAATTCAGTGCAGGGGTAAAATGATAATTTTAATTTTTTTTTAAAATTATGATTTTATAGAAGAAAAATATTAATTAATCTAATTAATTAACATAAATTTATCTTACACTAGGATCTAAATATGATATATAGCATGCATTCATTTAAATTTGAAATTCAAATTCGAACAGTAAACACTTTACTGTAATATGTTCAGAACACAATATCTTTGTGCAGATAGTAGATCGCCACAATCTGATCACCGTCGAGAGAGTTTGATCATCGCGATGCAGCCACACAGTGTGTCTAGCCTCTGCGGATCATCCACATGAAGCTTTCGGTCTGATCGACTCCTCACGAGTGCTAGCTCGTTGTAGAGCCCTTTTGACGGTGGATGCTGATCGAACTCCTTTGATCGATGTCTGTCGATTCTTTGGATGCTCCAGATTGTCAACAGACATGCTTGAGAAGATGTTGAAGATCTTCCTGAGATTTTGTGGGCTCACGACACTCGTAGCTCACTTTCTCACTTCCCGAACCCCAAGTTAAAACTTTAGGAAATTCACTGAAAACCTTGCACCCACTTTTTTTTCTTTTCTTTCTTTTTCTCTTGGAAGGATATGGACTTTTTTCTTATGCACAAGACTTCTCATGCCCCAGAATTTTTCTCCAAAAATCTTCATCTTGCACGCCCCACTCTTCTCCTCCTTTTATAACAACGTCAAACATCTTATCCAAAAGAAAGGATAAAGATGAGTAATTGCACATTTGAATTCAAATCAAATTTTGAATTCAAATGGACACCAACTCATCCCTTATCCATTAAAGGTGTGAGGAGTGGCTTAAATTGTGCATGGAGTGATTTCATGAGAAACTTTTTCTCATGTAATAAATGGGGCGTAAAAAAAGGGATAAGGTGCAAAGATTGATTGCCCATTCAAATTCAAACTTTATTTTGAATTTGAATGGCCAACCAATCATCCTTATCCATTCATTTGGCACATTAAAGTGGGGCATGGAGAGGGCTTGGCATGAGAAAAAAATTCATGAGAAGTTCCTTCTCATGAATTCAAATGGGTGCAATGGAAGTGAGGTGGCGCATGGAGATTGGGTCAAGGTGGTTTAATTATTTAAACCAACCTAATTGAACCAAATAAGTTAGGTCCAATTAGACTAATTTAAATCTAACTTAATTAGGATTAATTAGGCTCAATAAAATCTTAATCAAATTAGGAATTGACTAAGCCCAACCCCTGATCAAATCAGGGACCAAACCATTTCGACGATTAGGTCAACTCTTAACCTAATCAGGTCAAACCCAACTGAATCCAATTCAATTAGACTTGATCCAAAATTAATTACTCAATCAAATTGAGTTAATTAGCGATCAAATCACTAATTAAATCTCTCATAAATATTGAGTCCAAATCTGATGGGTAATCGGGCATCATAATTCATCGATATGTAACCCTGATCGAAGAGTCCTAAACCAGTGGGACTCTTGACCCCGGTACCCAAAATGTGTGGAACTCATGATCAGAGAATCTTGATTCTTGATCACTGAGTCCCAAACATGTAGGATTCTACATCAACCATCAGATCAGATAGGAACCTCTAATGTGTGTGACCCCGCAGGTTCGAACATAAGCCGGTAGCACAGGAACCAATTCCTGTACTAATCGAAGTGACCATCTAGCAATGGTACCCGACATCTGGATAGGTCAAAGAGTCACAATCACAACACTCAGAACCTACATGATCATGGTTACTGTATAATTCATCCTTTTGACCCCTGTGTTTAGGATGACTCAGGGTTAAACTGTCAACCCTGATCAGATCATCCGAATCATGCTCAACTCAAACAGTCCTGTGACTCCTCACAAAGACTACCTTGGCCAAAGTTTTACTAAATTGAAACACGACTGTACACAGCTCCTAAACTGGAGTGGTCAATCCCATCTTGACACACGCACCGACAAGTCAAGTACTTGACTACACCCAGCAGCCTTCCATCATTGAATTAAAAATTCAGGTAGTCCAGTGCCTAAGTGCAGTGAGTTGCTTGAAAGTCACCGTGGTGGTCTCAGGTTGGAGGGATATTTATACCCATATTCTATCGGAGCAAATCTTGACAGCAGAAATAGGTCTGGAGTCGGTCACATTCAGTGCAGATGTACCCTTACATCTCACCTGTATGCCATATCAGTGTCTCCACACTCATTGGTTAAGAGGACAACCAACCTATATAGCATGCAATGACCTATGCTTGATAAACATTATCGTCCTTGATAACAACGTATCATTTGGTCGCGAACAGATTTAAGGACTAAACGACAAATCCTCCTTTGTCAAGTCTAAATAGTCCTAAGGACTTCACCACAACATAGGAGTTCATCATTTTGTGATGAAAAATATCGAAATAATTTTTATTAATTCATAATTCATGTACAAATACAAAAATGAGCACAACCGTCAACAGGCTAACGATTGGATTTGGGACACTATTTCTAACACCGGATAGGTCAAATAGTCGCAATCGCAACACTCAGAACCTACGTGAATATGGTTACTGTATAATTCATCCCTTTTGACCCCTGTGTTTAGGATGACTCAGGGTTAAACTGTCAACCCTAATTAGATCATCTGAGTCATGTTCAACTCAAACAGTCCTGTGACTTCTCACTAGGACTACCCTGACCAAGGTTTTGCTAAATTGAAACACGACTGTACACAACTCCTGAACTAGAGTGGTCAATCCCATCTTGACACACGCACTGACAAGTCAAGTACTTGACTACACCCAGCATCCTTCCATCACTGAATTAGAAATTCAGGTAGTCCAGTGCCTAAGTACAGTGAGTTGCTTGTAAGTCACCGTGGCGGTTTCAGGTCGGAGGGACAGTTACACCCATATCCTATCGGAGCAAATCTTGACAACAAAAATAGCTCCGGAGTCGGTCACGTTCAGTGCAGATGTACCCTTACATCTCACCTGTATGCCATACCAGTATCTCCACACTCTTTGGTTAAGAAGACAACCAACCTATATGGTACACAACGATCTATGCTTGATAAACGTTGTTGTCCTTGGTAACAACGTATCATTTGGTCGCGAACTGGTTTAATGACTAAACAACAAATCCTCCTTTGTCGAGTCTAAATAGTCCTAAGGACTTCACCATAACACAAGAGTTCATTAGAAGATGAAATAATTTATGATGAAAAATGTCAAAATAACTTTTATTAATTTATAATTCATGTACTAATACAACAAAGAGCACAACCGTCAACAGACTGATGATTGGCTTTAGGATACTATTTCCAACAGAAGGTGGATGGGAAGAAGAAGAAGATAGACTCGAAAAAGAAGGCTGCTGAAAAGGAAAAATATTTCCACTATCAATCAGACGGCCATTGGAAGCGGAACTGTCCTCAGTACCTGACCACCCTGAAGAACAAGAAGGATGGTCCTTCTGGAGGTATGCTCATTTTAGAATCTAATCTTATAGTTTCTTCTGCATCCAATTGGATGCTTGACTCTGGTTCTAGTGCTCATTTGTGCACTTCTATGCAGGGTTTTGAAGAGAGCAGGAGGCTGGGGGATGGGGAGATGATCCTACACGTCGGGAACAGAGCAAGAGTTGCTGCTGTGGTCATGGGAACCTACCCTCTGCGATTACCATTAGGATTAGATTTAATTCTTAGAGATTGTTATTATGTGCCTGCAGCAAGCAGGAATTTGATTTCTGTTTCATGTTTAGCACAAGAAGGCTATGTGATTAGCTTTCATAAGAACCATTGTAACATATTTTATAAAAATAATAAAGTTGCAAATGATTTTCTTATTAACGGTCTCTATCAGCTACATATTGATGTATCTGTATTTAATATCGAGCAAAATGTGAATACTATAGAAATTAAAAGGCCTAGATATAGTCTAAATGATAGGTATCTGTGGCACCTAAGGCTATGTCATATAGCGGAAGACAGCGTTAACAAATTGAAGAAATTTGGGATGTTGAGTCTGTTGACTTTCGAGTCATATCTAATTTGTGAATCATATCTTCAAGGTAAAATGACCAAACTCCCTTTTGTAGGATATGGGAAAGGGCTACAGACCTGCTTGCCCTAGTACATACGGATGTGTGCGGCCCATTTGATGTACCGGCTAGAGGCAACTATGTCTACTTCATTACCTTTACCAATGATATGTCTAGGTACGGATATGTGTTTCTAATAAAACACAAGTCTGAAGCCTTTGAAAGGTTCAAAGAATTCAGACATGAAGTAGAAAAACAAACAGGAAAGCCCATTAAGGTTCTTCGATCAGATCGAAGAGGTGAATACCTTAGTCGGGAGTTCCTAGACTATCTTAAGGACAATGGCATAGTCTCTCAATGGACTTCACCTGGAATGCCACAACTCAATGGGATTTTAGAACGGAGAAACCAGACCCTATTAGATATGGTTCGTTCCGTGATAAGCTTCATGGACTTCCTTGAGTTTTTTTGGGGACATTGTCTCATGACAGCAATATATGTATTGAATAGGGTTCCATCTAAAACTGTTCCTACCATACCATATGAGATATGGCATGATAAGAAGCCAAGTCTGAATCATCTCAGAATTTGGGGTTGTCCAGCTCATGTCAAGAGACAGCAGGCGGACAAGTTAGAGTTCAGGTCTTTTAGAGCTCGATTCATAGGATATCCTAAAGAGTCATTAGGATACTATTGCTATATTCCAGAAGACCACAATATGATTATGAGTTGAAATGTTATTTTTTTTGAAAAATAGTTTATTCAAGATGGTGGTATCGGAAGAATAATTAAGCTCAAGGAGAATGTCTCCCAAGAGCAACAAGCTAAAGAACCTGAGGAACCAAATCAATTAGAACCAGTCCTAACACAACCTCTTCCACCTCGTAGATCGACTAGGGCTTTTCGTCCTCCTGAAAGGTATTTAGGTACTATACAAGAGGATATAGAGGAAATATTCATCATGGAAAATGGGGTTCATGGTGATGATCCCAAGACCTATGATGAGGCGACATCAGATATCGACTCCGAGAAATGGTTAGAGGCAATGACATCAGAAATTGACTCAATGCACTCAAACTAAGTCTGGACCTTGGTAGATCCACCTGAAGGTATTATACCTATTGGGTGTAAATGGATCTTCAAGAAAAAGATAGGTACAGATGGGAATGTAGAGACATTCAAGGCTAAGCTCGTAGCGAAAGGTTATAGTCAGCACGAAGGCATTGACTATCAGGATACCTTCTCGCCCGTAGCTATGCTAAAATCCATCCGCACATTGCTTGCTGTTGCAGCCTATTGCAATTATGAAATATGGCAGATGGATGTGAAAATGGCATTCTTAAATGGACATCTTGAGGAAGATATCTATATGGAACAGCCACTTTGTTTCACATCCAGTGATGATGATCACAAGGTCTGCAAGCTGCAAAGGTCCATTTATGGACTTAAGCAAGCATCTCGGAGCTGGAATACTCGTTTCAATGATGTGATCAAAATGTTTGATTTCATCAAGAACGAGGAGGAACCATGTGTGTTCAAAAAGGTCAGTGGGAGTGCAGTTGTCTTCTTCGTATTGTACGTAGATGACATCCTCCTAATTGGGAATGACATTTCCATGTTAACCTCAGTCAAAGTATGGTTGTTTAAGGAGTTCTCTATGAAAGATCTAGGAGAGGCATCCTTTATACTGGGTATTAAGGTCTATAGAGATAGACCAAATAGGATGCTGGAACTTTCACAGAAGATGTACATAGAGGAGGTACTAAAAAGGTTTAGTATGAAAAACTCCAAAAGAGGTTTAGTACCTTTTAGATATGACATTCATCTCTTCAAAAAGATGTGCCCTAGCACACCTGAGGAGATTGAACGCATGAGCAAAATCCCTTATGCTTCATGTATGCCATGCTATAGGGAGCCTCATGTATGCCATGCTATGTACACGACCTGATATAGTCCATGCTGTGAGTATCATAAGTAGATATTAGTCGAATCCAGGCGAAGAGCACTGGACTTCTGTGAAATGTATCCTTAAGTACTTGAGAAGGACTAAGGATATGTTTCTAGTCTTTGGGAATGGAGAACTCCAGATTCAGGGATATACAGACTCAGACTTTATGTCTGATATAGATGATCGAAAGTTGACATCTAAGAGTCTGTTCATTTGCAATGGTGGTGCAGTTAGCTGGAAGAGTTTCAAGCAAATGGTGATTGCAGATTTCACCATGGAGGCAGAGTATATTACTGCATCAGAAGCTGCGAAGGAGGCATTCTGGTACAAGAAGTTTGCCGCGGAGCTTGGAGTGATGTCATCGGATGCCATCCCTCTTTACTGTGATAATAATGGTGCCATAGCCCTAGCTAAGGAGCCAAGATCTCACCAGAAGTTCAAGCATATCGAGCGGCAATTCTATCTGATCTGTGATTACCTCGAAAAAGGTTATGTTGAGGTTAAGAGAGTCGACTCTACAAACAATGTGGTAGACCCACTGACAAAGCCATTAGGCCAGCAAAAGATCGAAGCCCACCTTGAGAAGATGGGACTTAGATATGTAGCCAATTGGCATTAGGTCAAGTGGGAGTTTGTTAGATGTGTACCCTAGATGCCAGATTGGCTGATACATTCCTGTACAAATCTAAGAAAAATTTATAATTTTGATTATAAATCAATAAATGGGTTATTCTTCTATCATATTGTGTACATTGTGTCTGTGATACATCCTTTGAGTTAGTAGGAATGTCAATTTATATTTTTAAGAGTTAAAAATTTAAGGCATGAATTTACATAACTAACTCATAAACAGCTCCTGACCATAAGATCATCATGAGGATAATGATCGATCCGAAAGGTTGGTATACGATCACTTCTTTAGGGTAGTTGTGTCTTGAGTCTACAGTCTGGAGACACCAAAGTGAGAGTACAGGTATTCATTGAGAACGAGAGTACTGAGTATAACCATATCGAGCAGTCATAAAGAAGTCTACCTTCTCGTCGATGACTAGCTCGATGCTACAGTTGTGTCAAGTTCTTTGACCTGAGGTGTATCGATGGTTCACCTTGAGTGTGTTATAGTTTGACTACACCATAACTTGGTCTCCTAGCCATTCGGAATCCTGAGGTGTATGTTGGCTGTAGCACATTCATTGTAGGAACTAGGTCGCACCAAGATGGGATCTATCAACCTCGATAGATGAGAGGAGTAGTCCTATGATGATCGAAAGATCGAGTCCTTAAGCCCATGGCCATAGCAGAGTGAAATAATGGAAAAGAGTTTTCCATTAGGGTTTCACATCGGACTCAGATCGATCGATTGATTCATATGACTGATGTTGGGTTTGACGAGTTCACCTTAATCCTAATTCAGTCGGGACTCATAATAGAGGAACTCAATCATTCTGGTAGCTGCATCGAGTGGTTCATCTTCAATTCTGATGGGTTGCCACCATATACTACTAGGTGTCACTGATGAATTTTGAGAGCAATTAAAATGATCTTGATGATCGATCATTCTAATTGTCTGAATCAGAAGAGTTCTGGTCCATCGAAAGGAGTTTCGATGATGTCGATGATGAGATCACGACATGTCTCATTACCATACAGAATTGAACCTAATTGGATCACACTAACAAGGGTTAGGATCTGGATGTCATCAATTGGGCTAGCCCAATTGATTTGGATTAGATCCAATTAGGTTCAAGGAAATCATGCTAGCACACGATTGAGCCTAACTTTCTCCTCATGCAATCTTTTCTATCTCGATTGAGCCAAATATGTTTTGACTCACCCAGAGAATCTTGAGAAGATTTTTCTCAGTCTGACTGGAGCTAGTCCAGCTCAAAAAAGACTTGTCTTAATTCATGAGATGAATTAAAGACAACACCTGCTAATTCCTGACACCTGCCATTTTCATTTTAGGACATCTGTCAAATGTTGACATATAGGTCTTAAACTGAAGGTCACTTGGCAAGAGGTTATTGGAGGTTTTTTATGGAGTGTCCACCTGCCAAAAATAAGCACCAAAGTGGGTGCCACAATTGGACAAGGCTTGCGCCCCAAGTGGATAAAGATCAAGAGGAGTCTTGATCAACATAAACTCTTGGGTGCCATCTTCCTTGTGCTTATCCAATATTGGTGCCAATATAGGAGAGAGGGTGGGGGTTCTTATCTGATGTGATCAAATGACATCACTCCATCAATCAGAATTTTTTTGGATTAAATGAAATTTTTTGATTGGTCGAATGCTGTGGCACTGTGCAGTGCAGCAGGATCTATATAAACCCTGTCTGCGCCTAGGGTTTAAGTGATTCTGCTCCCTACCTAGCAAAAGCCAGCCACCCCTCCTCTTCTCCCCATCCTCCCTGGTTCTCCCTCTCCCCTCTTCATGCCCAAGAGGTTGGGTGTCCATCTGGTGAAGGATCAAAGCGTGGTGACGCATTGAACAAAGGGCTGCAGGAGTTTTTCGACAAGCTGCTGCTCCAACTTCAGGAAGGCTTTTGAAGATCTTCCTAATCAGATTGAGTTCTGATTTTTGGAGCAGAGAGTTGTGAGGAAAAGATGATCCAGGTCCTACCCGAGTGGATACTAGTAGAGGCCAAGCGATTGCGTGGCTAAATCAGAATCTCAGGCTTGCTGTGATCATCTACAGGATAATCAGATTACCCTTGAGGTATTTCATGTTTCCTCATGCTTTTAGATTTATTTTAGAATTAATATCAGATAATAAAATTAGATCTAAAGATTTAAATCTGAAATAAATGTAGGATAAATTTATTTAAAATTATTCCGCCCCAGATTTGATGAAATCTGGAAGATCATACAAGGAAAAAGATGGTTTTTTCTTTCAAAATTAGCTCTAAATATAAGGTGACAGATGGATCTTCGCTAACACCACATCACATAAGGTATTCATCAAATTTGACAATATACCCAGTAACAAACTTGCTACCTTGGGTCAACCTTTGCCATTGATCTAGAAGATGCTGCTGATAGAAGGTAGGGAGATATTTTTCATGAAGTTTATCTTTCATCTCGTCCCATGTACTTATGGACTACTGTCTCCTATACATGGTTAATCACTTCACATTTTGTCAATATAATTTGGCTTGACCTAAAAGCCTCATTTTAGCGAACCTAATTTTTTCTCCTCAGATATGTTGTACCATTCAAAATAATGGTTCATGTCTGCTTCCCAGTCAAGGTACTCATTAGGATCCAAATGGCCCATAAAGCTTGGGGTTTCAACCTTGACACTCTGAAGTATTCTCTCATCTTGGTCATTATGATCATGATGAAGTTGGATCACTTGATTGCGACCTCTATCAAAATCAAGATGGTCACGTCACTCTCTAGGATAGTCAACTAGGGGAGGGGTATTCCTAACACGTTCTTCCATACCATTCATCTTTTGTTCTTCTAGGGTCCCTACTCTCGTATTTAGATACTGGATTGAATCATCTATGGCATTTAGCCTCTCAATAATGTCTTTAAAGGCTACGGCAAAATCAAAATCTATTTTGTAACTTGACTTTGAATTTTTTGGATGATATCTAGCTTCAGACCTAGTGGACATGCAGTACAACCAACTCTAGTATAATCGACTCTAGGAGTTTCCTAGACCTAAAAGCTCGAATCACTATGAATCAATCGAAGCACAAGTAGACCAAAACTCGAATCCTTGGGTTGGCCAGGTAAGAGGTGGAATTTGTGGGAGATTCTCCTCACTCTTGTGAGGTCCTAATTAAGTAACCACAGTTCACTTAGGCATTTACCGTGTACCTCTAGCCTTAGACACCAGCTTACAGAGTCAACTGTAGATCGAACTCGCACTAAGACTCATCGTAGCAACTGAACTTGACTTGTTTTGAGCCTAATCTTTTAATATCTAATTAATTTTAGCTTAGGCTTGGGTCAATGCACATGAGGGTAGTGGTTTTGGGTCAAGGAAAGATGATGAAATCCTTCCCTTATCTTATGATAGGAGTATCCTTAGAATAGCTTACCGATGCAAACATTGATTTTAAAATGAAATAAATAGTAACAACTAAGTTATCAAACTGGGAATTGAAACTAAGTAACAAAAATATGAAGTTCAAACAAACATAAAAATTTCTAAGTGTAGAAAAATTTTAGGCTTTCAGAAATTCTATTTTTGGATTGCAGATCCCTCTGATTGAAATTCTACTATAGGGTTTAGAGAATAGTTTTTGTAATCTTCAAAACATAATAAATTCCTTATCGAGTAAGAATTTTAGAAAACCAAGTTTTAGAGTTTTTGGATGTTTCAAGAGATATGAGACTCTATTTTTCTTTAGGTTGCATAAAACAGAACAGGTTACAGAATTTTGTGCGCTAACCTTCCACTAACAAACAAATCTGGCACCTATCCCAGATCTGTTTTCTAGATTTCTACTCGTAGAAATCTTTCTTATCAAATCAAGTAGAAATCTTTCTTATCGAATCTAGTTTTTAAATCATCAAATTTCATAAATTTTTGATTCTCCTATAGATGAAAAAGTTTATTTCTTCCAAGGATGCACAAACAGTTTTTAGGTGCAGAAATCATGACGTGTAAAAATTTTCAGAAGGATCTTCGAGGATCAATTAGTTTCAGATTTCTATAAAATTTAAAATCTGATTTAACAATCAAGCCTAGAATCTACACAGAAAATTTGAGAATCTTTTGAAGTCTGTGAAATTGGAAATCGTAGTTCCACTGAGGACTGCGCAGGGTGCCAGTTTGTAGGTTTTGATACAGAAAACTATCTAAATGTAAAACTTTAGCCCTAATCTAACCATGCTCTGATACCAAAACTGATGTGGGATGAGGCTAGTTCTAGAGGATGCAAGCAAACAAGATTAATAACAATGCAACAGATAACCAGCAAACAATGATAACAGAGGTGATTATTGTCACGTCTCAAATCCGAGATATAATACGGCCATGCTACCGAGGGATGGAGCCTACGATAATATGAAACTAATCCATCATAATCATCTAAAATCCATCAAATAAAAGATTCAATTTTTTTTATTCATCAGATAATTAAATCAATATTGGTTCAGAGCATCTAAATCCGAAAGCAAATACAAATTCATATCTCAAAATTCATAATTATTTACTATAAGTTCGTGATCATCATATAACTAAACTTCATCTACAAAATTTTCAAGCTTGCATCGCAGATCTCCAAAGCCTGGATTTCATTCACCGATCCTAGCCCTATTTCT
Source organism: Elaeis guineensis (assembly GCF_000442705.2). Lineage (NCBI taxonomy): Eukaryota > Viridiplantae > Streptophyta > Magnoliopsida > Arecales > Arecaceae > Elaeis > Elaeis guineensis. The sequence continues at coordinate 43,282,884 of NC_025998.2, forward strand.
CTGCATAAGAAAAGAAAAATAAAAAGAATATGAGCTACACTAGCCCAGTAAGTAGAACTTTCGTTTCCTTATCGGATCAAGCATAAGTTTTTCATGATAATGCAATATTTAAAAAATAACAGATAATACAAAATAAAGTATTTCATAGAGCATATAATAAAATGAGTCATAAACCAATCATGTATGTATAAAATTATGTATATTTCACAATCATGAATCATAAATTATTTTTATCATGTATTCATGTCAAGTTTCAAAATATTACTCCCAGTTATTCATGCTAAGGTCACTATTATACCCATGACAGAGTCATGTTTCTTAATCGACAGAGTTCTTAATTCATGTGCCAATTTTATACCCACTGATAGGATCATATTTCATGTGGATGCTTGCTCTGGATGTCGACCTTCTCAAAAAAATTCGTTTATAGCTATCTGAGAGTCTTTGAAATCTATATATCTTTTTCTTAAAACATACGTATACATAGATAGAAAGAAACAATGAAATTCATGCTTCATAATCATGCTATTTTTATAAAATATATTCATAAAATCAATACTTATAATAAAATATAATTTTTGACTTCACATATACTGATCTTTAATTTATGAAAAATATGATTTCATAAATAATAATTCTTTGCATGAATATATGATCATTTAAAAATAAATAAAGAGCATAAGATCTACTTAGCTCATTCATCTTAGATCTTCAGACTTCATTGGAAGAATCAACTAATCTTATTTAAAATATCAAATCATCATCAATTTCTATTCCATAAATATAATAAGATTAAATCATAAAGAAAGAAGACTGTTGTCCGGATGTGTCGGACCATCCAGATACTAGGACAATTCAGGGTCTCTAATCTGAGGGTCAGATTTAAGTGACTTGATCAAGAAATTATGAAGTACAGATTAGATCAAAATCAATCAATAGAGTTCATTAATCATGAATTTAAAAGATACTTGATATGATCAAATGAGGTTGACATACAGCATGGATATCAAAGCAACTTCGGATCATCTTGTTAGAGTCAATATGAGCCCCTAAAAGATGAAGGCATGACTCGATACAGGATTCATAGACCTTCTTAGAGAGAGAAAGTCGATCATGAGAGAAAAAGTAGAGAGAAAAAATGGAGAGAGAATTTTTGTATCCTTCAAAAGTGGCAATCATGATTGAGATCATCAGATGTCATATCAGGATGACTTAATATGGATTAACCATGATCGATGTTATCAATTTCGAATAAGGATCAGATCGGGATCCAATCTACTGCACAAATTTTGGAGCAATCTCAGGTCATCATATTTTTATCTCAAATTTATCCTAGGGTCTGTGATGCAATCAGAGAGAGAGAATGACCCTAGAGAGATAAAATCCATAAAAAGAGATAAAAGGTCTAGAGAGAGAAAATAAAGAGAATTTAGAGAGAGAAATTGGAGAGAGAAGGTAAAGAAAGGAGAGAGAAAAGAGAGAGAAAATTCTCTCTTTTCTTTTTTTTCTATTTTTCTTTCTTTTTTTTCTTTTCTTTTCCCCGTGGCCTTCTTTGGCCGAAACAGGGGATCGATAGGTCCCCTTGCCTTTGATCGATCGATCACAGCCATACCCTGCACGGCGGTGGCCGACAGCGAGGGACGACCCTCCCTAGCTCGGAGAGGCCAAGGCCGGCAATCGACGGTGACCGTCGGTGTCAGAAAAATCAGAAAAAAGAAGAGGCCGAACAGGGACTTTCTTCTCCGACAAAATCCGACGACACCTGTCGCCGGCAGTCGTGCCCACAGGCACGAGAAAGAAGGGAGAGAAGAGAGGAAGGGGAAGAAGGGACTACCTCGAGCTTCGATGACCACGCCGGCCAGAAATTGCGGTGAGCACGAGTCGAGGGGCCATGGCTTCAATCGGAGAAATCGGAGAGAAAACACCGGTGATCGTCGGTGATTGCTATGTCCTCTCACAGAGGAGAAGAGGGGGCTTCTTATAGGGCTTATCCTAGGGTCCTTCAATGGCCCTAGGACCCCGATTTTCAATCGAAACTAAGGAAGGAGAAGACTTCGATTGGGAGTCTTCTTCTCCTATTTTTTTTTTTGCTGGATGGGCTTAATGGGCTTTAGGCCCAGCAGGCCGGGTTATCACATTCTACCCTCCTTAAAAAAATTTTGTTCTCGAAATTTAACATACCTTCATTTTCAAATAAGTGTGGATATCTCATCTTCATATCATCTTCAAGCTCCCAAGTAGCCTCTCTCTCCTCATGATTACTCCAATGAATCTTCACATATGGAATGATGCGTCATCTTAGCACTTGCTCTTTTCGATCAGTAATTTGGAGAGAAAACTCTTCATAAGTTAAGTCTTCATGAACTTGCAATGGCTCATATTTTACCACATTATTTGGATCAGGTACAAATTTTCTCAGTGGTGAAACATGAAAGATATTGTGTACTTTAGATAAATCCAATGGTAAGGAAAGTTTGTAAGCAACATCTCCTACTTGACTCAAAATTTCAAAAGGTCTAATATATCGCGGACTCAGCCTGCCATGTCTCTCAAATCTCATGACACTTTTTGTAGGTGATACTTTTAGAAAAATATGATCACCGACCTGAAATTTTAATTCTCTTCTTTTTCTATCTACCCAACTCTTCTGTCTATCATGTGTTACCTTGAGTCTTTCCTTGATCAGATGGATTTTCTCTCTAGTATCCTTTTATTATCAGTAAAATCCTTCCTTACTTACAATTAACGTATTTCATAATATCTTTTGATTTAAAGGATTAATATTTCTAATCAATTCAGACTACCACGCTTTTGCTGCGCACTTTGATCTCAACTTACCAAATTATCTAAATCTATCAAAAATAAAAATATCTTTGTATGTTAAATCAATCAAAGATAGATCTAACTTTCATATTTCATATAAAATTTAGAGTAAAATTTAAAATTTTCTTGTCATTACTATCTCTTAGGCATAGCACATCAAAATTAAATCTTCATCCACCTTCTATGTTTGAACTTATTACATAAGCTTCACCACTCCTCAAGAATCCAATTTGTCTAGAATTAATTTGAGTTAACTTTCGATTTACCTTACAATCATTTAGACAACTTTCAAACCAACCTTTCTTTGTAAAAAAATTAACATCAAAATCAGCAAAGTTATCATATCCTTTATCCATATAAGTTTAGCATTCTAATGTCATCAAATATACCCAACATAACATATCAATACCTCCTACTTCATTCTAGGGTCAACACTTCTCGTACTCAGGTCAATCCAACTAATTGGAATCCAAGATATAACTCATCAATTCTATTATAGACATCATATACCACTTATGCATAAATTTTATCATAACACCTATTGGTTCAAAATCAAATTATTGAATCTTTTTTTTATATTTATCATGTTCCTCATGATCTTAGCCTCAAGTTCAAATATCACTAAAGTCACAATCTCGAATAATGATAACCTTAAGCTCGAATACCACTTAAGTCATATTCTCTAGTGATCATAACCTAAACTTTATATCATTCTATTACGTCCTTAATGATCATAATCTTAAGTTCTGATATTATCCATCATACTCTACTCTGTCACATCCTATTGATCATACATAAAGTTTTGATATCACTTCATAATCTCAGTGATCTTAAACCTAAGCTCTGATATTATTCTATCATATCCTAATCACTTATATCATAATCTCCAATGATCATAACCTAAGCTCTGATACCATAAAATGTCATGCCTCAAATTCGAGACATAACACGGTCATGCTACCGAGGGATGGAGCCCACGATAATACGAAGTCAATCCATCATAATCATCTAAAATCCATCAAATAAAAGATTCAATTTTTTTATTTATCAGATAATTAAATTAATATTGGTTCAGAGCATCTAAATCCGAAAGCAAATATAAATTCATATATCAAAATTCATAATTATTTACTATAAGTTCGTGATCATCATATAACTTAACTTCATCTACAAAATTTTTAAGCTTGCATCACAGATCTCCAAAGCTAGATTTCCTTCATCGATCCTAGCCCTATTTCTCTATATAAGAAAAGAAAAATAAAAAGAATATGAGCTACATGTTAGATGTGTGCCCTAGATGCCAGATTGGCTGACACATTCCTATACAAATCTAAGGGCAAATTTGTAATTTTGATTATAAATCAATAAATGGGTTATTCTTCTATCACATTGTGTACATTGTGTCTGTGATACATCCTTTAAGTTAGTAGGAATGTCAATTCATATTTTCAAGAGTTAAAAATTTAAGGCATGAATTTACATAACTAACTCATAAATAGCTCCTGACCATAGGATCATCACGAGGATGGTGATCGATCCAGAAGATTGGTGTACGACTGCTTTCTTAGGATAGATGTGTCTTGAGTCTATGGTATGGAGACACCGAAGTGAGAGTACAGATATTCATTGAGAACGAGAGTACTGAGCGTGACCATATCGAGCAATCATAAAGAAGTCTACCTTCTCGTCGATGACTAGCTCGATGCTGCAGTTGTGTGTCTAGTTTTTTGACCTGAGGTGCATCGACAGTTCACCTTGAGTGTATTATAGTTTGACTACACCATAACTCAGTCTCCTAGCCATTCAAAATCCTGAGGTGTATGTTGGCTGTAGCATATTCATTGTAGGAACTAGGTCACACCAAGATGGGATCTATCCACCTCGGTAGATGAGAGGAGTACTCCTATGATGATCAAAAGATCGAGTCCTTAAGCCCATGGCCATGGTAGAGTGAAATAATGGAAAAAGAATTTTTCATTGGAGTTTCACATCAGACTCGGATTGATCGATTGATTCATATGACAGATGTTGGGTTTGACGAGTTCACCTTAACCCTAATTCAGTCGGGACTCATGATAGAGGAACTCAATCACACAGGTAGCTGCATCGATAGGTTCATCTTCAGTTCTGATGGGTTGCCACCATATATTGCTAGGTATCACTAGTAGATTTTGGGAGTAATTAGAATGATCTTGATGATCGATCATTCTAATTGTCTGAATCAGAAGAGTTCTGGTCCATCGAAAGGAGTTTCGATGATGTCGATGATGAGATCACGACATGTCTCATTACCATACAAAATTGAACCTAACTAGATCACACAAACAAGGGTTAGGGTCTGGATGTCATCAATTGGGCTAACCCAATTAATTTGGATAAGATTCAATCAGGTTCAAGGAAATCGTGCTAGCACATGATTGAGCCTAACTTTCTCCTTATGTAATCTTTTCTGTCTCTACTGAGCCAAATGTGATTTGACTCATCCAGTGAATCTTGGAAAGGTTTCTCTTAGTCTAAATGAAGCTTGTCTAGCTCGAAAAAGATTTATCTTAATTCATGAGATGAATTTAAGACAAGCACCTACTAATTCTTGTCACCTGCCAATTTCATTTTAGGACATTTGTCAAAAGTTGACATATGGGTCTTAAATTGAAGGCCACTTGGAAAGAGCTTATTGGAGGATTTTGTGGAGCCAAACCACATCAAATTGGGCACCATAATCAGATTATGGTGCGAGCCCAATTGGATTAAGTGGGCGCCCCACGTGGATAAGGTTGGAGAGTCTTGATAAGATTGGACTCTTTAGCGCCAACCTCTCTTTGTCCTTATCCAGTGTTGGTGCCAACTTTGAGATAGAGGCTTGGGTTCTTATCTGATGTGATCAGATGACATCAAAAAACCAATCAGAATTTTTCCAAAATTTATTGGAATTTTTTGATTGATTGAATGATGTGGCACTACGCAGCATACAGGGTCTATATAAACCCTTCTGCACCTAGGGTTTAGGGCTGAAGTTGTTTTATGCACCAAACTCAATATCTGTCGCCCCCTTCCTTCTTCTCCACATCCTCCCTACTCTCCTATCTCCCCTCTTCACGTCCAAGGAGTTGGACGTTAATCTGGTGCAAGGAAAAGGCGTGGTGACGCATGGAACAGGAAGGCTGCAGGACATCTTCGACAGACTGCTGCTCCAACTTCAGAAGGAGTTCTGAAGCACTTCCAAATCAGATAGAGATCTGATTTTTGGAGTGTAGATTCATGAGGAGAAGATGTTCCAGTTTCTGCTTGAGTGGATACCGATAGAGGCCAGGTGCTTGCGTGGCTACATCAGAATCTTGGACTGTGCTGACATCATCTACAGGGTAATCAGATTACCCTTGAGGTATGTCTATACTTCTCATACTTTTAGATTTAATTTTAGATTTTAAATATTAGATAATAAAATTAGATCTAATAGATATTAGATCTAAAATAGTGTAGGATAAAATTTTTAAATTATTTCACTTCAGATTTGATAAAATCTAGAAGATCCTACAAAGGAAAAAGACAGTTTTTCCTTCAACTAGTATCAGAACTAGGATTTTGGCTCTATTTCAGATCTAATTTAGATATAATTTTTTTATATTTATTTATCTGATATTTAAAAAATTTCAGATATCACATCAGATATGAGAAGATTTAAAATCAAAATATTTAAAATTAAATCTAAGAAGATCTAACATGCATGAGATGCATGACTAGACTAGGATTAGTTGAATCCATGAACAGTCTTAAGTTTTATATTTTAATGAGATTAAAATATAAATTAAATCTAATTTATTCTCTATTTTTTTGATGTTATAAGTGTTATAATCAGATCAAAAAATAGAAAATAGAATTTTAATTTTTTCATAAAATTTATCTGTTGCATGCCTAGACTAGTTGTAGAATTGTTCCAATAACTTGTCTAGAATAGATTTAATTTTGAATAGTTCAATTTAAATCTTATTTTTTAGATATTACATGTAATGTATCAGATCTGAAAGCATGTTAATTAGATCAATTTTTGATACATGAGATATATGCAAAGCATGTATTAGTTAGATCTTAAATTGTATATGAGATATGTAAATTTAGATCTAACTAGTTTTGTAGTTAAATTTATATTTCTAATTAAGGTGTTCCTCATGACCGTCCGGTCATAAAAATAAAGTAGAATTTTAAGACCTTCTCTTCCCATTCAATGGGGTGTTCTTATAATGTGTAGGGGTGCCGCGCGTTCATCGTTAATCAGAAATCAAAACTTACTTTTCTGTAAAATTCTAGATCCTAAAACCCTAGGATTTATTTTACATGTTTTGTTTATAAACTCAAACTTAATTAATGAATTAAGTTTATGAAATCAATTTGGTCTAAAATTAAGAATTTCAGATCTAAGATATTTTTATAAAATTTGGTTCGGACTTGGGTAGCTTAATTAGGTCTAGTGGTTGATCAAATCGAATCAAGAGTTGGTTAGATGGGATCATGAAAGCTAATAATTGACCAACCTAATAGGATTAAGTCTGGATCAAGTTAAGACCTAATTTGGCTCAGTGGTTAGAGCCTGGATTGTAGGCTAACCCAGTTAGTTCTGGTTCGACTATTTGATGTCTAAGGTAAGTTGGACAGATGCGATCGACTAATTTTTAATTGGGAGCTACTCGACTCGAATGCGTTCTTGTCGAGTTAATGGTATATCCCTTCCATCGGTCTCACTTACCTGGCCATATGTGTCGATCCAGTTCTAATTAGAGGTGGCTAACAATTCGAGCTAACCCATGCCACTATGTTAGTCATAATTATTATGACTATATCAAGTCAAGTTTAATGAGACCTAAATCAAATCTCCTTAAAAAAATATTAAGTCTAGGTCTTCCACCATTGTGGATGTGCGGGCCCTTTCTGGGGTTGATTGTTCTCGGCTGGTTATAGTGGCTCAGTTGCACCAGAAAGATGCAACCATGTCCATTAGGCATTGGATGCTACGAATTAGAGGATGGGTTGGGCTCAATATTTCAGATACGGTGAGGGACCCAATTAGGAATCTAGTTCGTGCAAATGGTGGGTTTGACTTAACTAAGGATTGGAGCAATATTTCAGGCATGGTGAGCTTCATGAATTAGAGACCAAGTTTTGGGTGCACCATGATTAGAGAATCATTGGACAAGAGTTGTCCACTCATCGGTTGATCCATCAGTAATAACTGTTAGGTGAGGTGATGAGCCAGTCGGTGAGACCACACCACCCACTAGAAATCACTGATCATGGAGATTTTCACATCTCTACCAAAGGAGTGTAGGGATCTGAGAAAATAGTGGGAGCCTAATTTGTTTAAAAATGAAACCCCTAAATAAATTGGTTAAATCTGATTACAAAATCTAACTAGAAAATTTTGACTCTCTACGGGAAACATGTCTGCCTCAAACCCCCTAACCAAAATACTAGACACCCACAGATTGATTGGACCCAATTTCAAGGACTAGTTGAAGAACTACAGAATTGTTCTGGGTTTTAAAAAATTGACTCATGTCTTGGACCAGGACCCACCTGCCATGCCAGCACGTCCGACTACTGAACAGAGAGCGTCTTTGAAAAAGTGGATGGATGATGATAACAAAGCAAGGTACTACATGTTGGGTGCAATGTCTGATGACTTGCAGCGCCAGCATGAGAATATTTTGACTATCTGCCAAATGTTGGCTCACCTGCAAGAGTTGTTTGGTGAACAGAGTCGCGCGGCCAAGTATCAAGTCTGTCAAAGACTTTTTAAGGCCAAGATGCGTGATGGGTAGTCAGTCCAACATCATTATTTTGACAATGATCAAGGACCTTGAGGAGCTTGAAAAACTCGATATCATCTTAGACAAGGATTTTCAGATTGATGTGATCCTTCAGTCCTTGTCCGATGCATATGGTCAGTTCATCATGAACTTCCATATGCATAAGATGTAGTGTACCTTGATCGAGTTAATGAATATGCTGGTTACGGCTGAGCTTTCTATGAAGGGTTCAAAAGGCTCAGTTCTTACTGTGGAGCGGACTTCTTCCAAGAGAAAGTCTTTTGGAAAGAAAAAGAAGTCTGCAAAGAAGCAGAAGGTGGATGGCTACAAGAAGAAGACAGAACCAAAGAAGAAGGCTGCTGATAAGAAAAAATGTTTCCACTGCCAATCAGATGGCCATTGGAAGTAGAACTGTCCTCAATACCTGGCCACGCTAAAGAATAAGAAGGATGGTCCTTCTGGAGGTATGCTCATTTTAGAATCTAACCTTACGATTTCTTCTGCATCTAGTTGGGTGCTTGACTCTGGTTCTAGTGCTCATTTGTGCACTTCTATGCAGGGTCTTGAGGAGAGCAGGAGGTTGAGGGATGGGGAGCTGATCCTATGCATCAAAAATAGAGCAAGAGTTGCTGCTGTGACTGTGGAAACCTACCCTCTGCGATTACCGTTAGGATTAGATTTAGTTTTAAGAGACTGTTATTATGTGCCTGCAGTAAGCAGGAATTTGATTTCTGTTTCATGTTTAGCACAAGAAGGCTATGTGATTAGCTTTCATAAGGACCATTGTAATATTTTTTATGAAAATAATAAAGTTGTAAATAATTTTGTCATTAACGGTCTCTATCAGTTACATGTTGATGTATCTGTATTTAATATTGAGTAAAATGTGAATGCCATAGAAATTAAAAGGCCTAGAGATAGTCTAAAAAATAGGTATTTGTGGCACCTAAGGCTAGATCATATAGCGAAGACAGGGTTAACAAATTAGAGAAATCCGGGCTATTGAGTCTGTTGACTTTCGAGTCATATCCAGTTTGTGAATCATGCCTTCAAAGCAAAATGACCAAGCTTCCTTTTATGGGACATGGGGAAAGGGCCACAGACCTACTTGTCCTAATACATACGGATGTATGCGGCCCATTTGATATACCAGTTAGAGGCAACTACGTCTACTTCATTACCTTTACCGATGATATATCTAGGTACGGGTATATATTTCTAATGAAACACAAGTCTGAAGCTTTTGAAAGGTTCAAAGAATTCAGACATGAGGTAGAAAAATAAACAAGAAAGCCCATTAAGGTTCTTCGATCAGATCGAGAAGGTAAATACCTTAGTCGAGAGTTCCTAGACTATCTTAAGGATAATGGTATAGTCTCTCAATGGACTCCACCTGGAACTCCTCAACTCAACGGAGTTTTAGAATGGAGAAATCGGATCCTATTAGATATGGTCCGTTCCATGATGAGCTTCATGGACCTCCCTAAATTTTTTTGGGGACATTATCTCATGACAGTAATTTATGTATTGAATAGGGTTCCCTCTAAAATCGTTCCTACCACACCATATGAGATATGGCATGGTAAGAAGTCAAGTCTGAATCATCTCAGAATTTGGGATTGTCTGGCTCATATCAAGAGACAGCAGATAGACAAGTTAGAGTTCAGATCTTTTAGAGCTCGGTTCATAGGATATCCTAAAGAGTCATTAGGATACTATTTTTATATTTCGAAAGACCACAATGTGATTGTGAGTCGAAATACTATTTTTCTTAAAAAATAGTTTATTCAAGATGGTGGCATCGGAAGAATAATTAAGCTCAAGAAGAATATCTCCCAAGAGCAACGAACTAAAGAACCTGAGGAACTAAATCAATTAGAACCAGTCCTAACACAACCTCTTCCACCTCGTAGATTGACTAGAATATTCCATCCTCCTGAAAGGTACTTAGGTACTATACAAGAGGATATAGAGAAAATTTTCCTCACGGAAATTAGGGCTCATGGTGATGATCCCAAGACCTATGACGAGGCGATATCAGATATCGACTTCGAAAAATGGTTAGAGGCAATGAGATCAAAAATTGACTCGATACACTCAAACCAAGTCTGGACCTTGGTAGATCCACCTGAAGGTATTGTACCTATTGCGTGTAAATGGATCTTTAAGAGAAAGATAGGTGCAGATGGGAATGTAGAGACATTCAAAGCTAGGCTTGTAGCGAAAGGTTATAGTAAGCGCGAAGGCATTGACTATCAGGATACCTTCTCGCCTGTAGCCATGCTAAAATCTATCTGCACATTGCTTGCTGTTGCAGCCTATTTCGATTATGAAATATGGCAGATGGATATGAAAATGGCATTCTTAAATGGACATCTTGAGAAAGATATCTATATGGAACAGCCACTTGGTTTCACATCCAGTGATGATGATCACAAGGTCTGCAAGCTGCAAAGGTCTATTTATGGACTTAAGCAAGCATCTCGGAGTTGGAATACTCGTTTCAATGATGTGATCAAAATATTTGGTTTCATCAAGAATGAGGAAGAACCATGTGTGTTCAAAAAAGTCAGTGAGAGTGCAGTTGTCTTCCTCGTATTGTACATAGATGACATCCTCCTAATTGGGAATGACATTCCCATGTTGACCTCAGTCAAAGTATGGTTGTCTAAGGAGTTCTCTATGAAAGATCTAGGAGAGGCATCCTTTATACTGGGTATTAAGGTCTATAGAGATAGACCAAATAGGATGCTCGGACTTTCACAGAAGATGTACATAGAGGAGGTGCTAAAAAGGTTTAGCATGAAAAACTCCAAAAGAGGTTTAGTACCTTTTAGACATGGCATTTATCTCTCCAAGAAGATGTGCCCTAGCACACCTGAGGAGATTGAACGCATGAGTAAGATCCCTTATGCTTCAGCAATAGGGAGCCTCATGTATACCTTGCTATGTACATAACCTGATATAGCCCATGCTGTGAGTGTCACAAGAAGATATCAGTCGAATCCAAGCGAAGAGCACTGGACTTCTATGAAATGTATCCTTAAGTACTTGAGAAGGACTAAGGATATGTTTCTAGTCTTTAGAAATGGAGAACTCCAGATTCAGGGATATATAGACTTAGACTTTATGTCTGATATAGATGATCGAAAATCGACATCTGGGAGTCTGTTCATTTGCAATGATGGTGCAGTCAGCTGGAAGAATTCTAAGCAAACGGTGATTGCTGATTCCACCATGGAGGTAGAGTACATTGCTGCATCGAAAGCTACGAAGGAGGCATTCTAGTACAAGAAGTTTGCCGCATAGCTTGAAGTGATGTCATCGGATGCCATACCTCTTTACTGCGATAATAATGGCGCCATAGCCCTAGCTAAGGAGCCAAGGTCTCACTAGAAGTCCAAGCACATCGAACGGCAATTCCATTTGATCCGTGATTACCTCGAAAAGAGTTATGTCGAGGTCAAGAATGTCGACTCCACAGACAATGTGGCAGACCCGCTAACTAAGCCATTGGGCCAGCAAAAGATCGAAGCCCACCTTGAGAAGATGGGACTTAAATATGTAGCCAATTGGCATTAGGTCAAGTGGAAGTTTGTTAGATGTGTGTCCTAGATGTCAGATTGGCTGACACATTCCTGTACAAATCTAAAGGCAAATTTATAGTTTTGACTATAAATCAATAAATGGGTTATTCTTCTATTACATTGTGTACATTGTGTCTGTGATACATCCTTTGAGTTAGTAGAAATGTCAATTCATATTTTCAAGAGTTGAAAATTTAAGGCATGAATTTACATAACTAACTCATAAACAGCTCCTGACTATAAGATCATCACGAGGATGGTGATCGATCCAGAAGGTTGGTGTACGATCGCTTTCTTAGGATAGACGTGTCTTGAGTCTACGGTGTGAAGACACCGAAATGAGAGTACAGATATTCATTGAGAATGAGAGTACTGAGCGTGACCATATCGAGCAGTCATAAGGAAGTCTACCTTCTCATCGATGACTAGCTCGATGCTGCAGTTGTGTGTCTAGTTCTTTGACCTGAGGTGCATTGACAGTTCACTTTGAGTCTGTTATAGTTTGACTGCACCATAACTCGGTCTCCTAGCCATTCGAAACCCGGAGGTGTATGTTGGCCGTAGCATATTCATTGTAGGAACTAGGTCACACCAAGATGGGATCTATTAACCTCGGTAGATGAGAGGAGTAGTCTTATGATGATTGAAAGATCGAGTCCTTAAGCCCATGGCCATGGCAGAGTGAAATAATGAAAAAAGAATTTTTCATTGGGGTTTCACATCGGACTCGGATTGATCAATTGATTCATATGACTAATGTTGGGTTTGATGAGTTCACCTTAACCCTAATTCAGTCGGGACTCATGATAGAGGAACTCAATCACACAGGTAGCTGCACCGATAGGTTCATCTTCAGTTCTGATGGATTGCCATCATATACTGCTAGGTGTCACTGGTGGATTTTGAGAGCAATTAGAATGATCTTGATGATCGATCATTCTAATTGTCTGAATCAAAAAAATTCTGATCCATCAAAAGGAGTTTCGATGATGTCAATGATGAGATCATGACATGTCTCATTACCATATGAAATTGAACCTAACTGGGTCACACAAACAAGGATTAGGGTCTGGATGTCATCAATTGGGCTAACCCAATTGATTTGGATAAGATCCAATTAGGTTCAAGAAAATCGTGCTAGCACATGATTGAGGCTAACTTTCTCCTTGTGTAATCTTTTCTATCTCTACTGAGCCAAATATGATTTGACTCATCCAGAGAACCTTGGGAAGGTTTCTCTCAGTCTAAATGAAGCTTGTCCAGCTTGAAAAAAGTTTGTCTTAATTCATGAGATGAATTTAAGACAAGCACCTGCTAATTCCTGTCACCTGCCAATTTTATTTTAGGACATTTGTCAAAAATTGACATGTGGGTCTTAAATTGAAGGCCACTTTGTAAGAGCTTATTAGAGAATTTTTGTGGAGCCAAACCACATCAAATTGGGTGCCATAATTAAATTATGGCGCGAGCCCAATTGGATTAAGTGGGCACCCCAAGTGGATAAGGTTGGAGAGTCTTGATAAGATTGGACTCTTGGGCGCCAACCTCTCTTTGTCCTTATCCAGTGTTGGTGCCAACTTTGAGATAGAGGCTTGAGTTCTTATCTGATGTGATCAGATGATATCAAGCAACCAATTAATTTTTTTTCAAAATTTATTGAAATTTTTTGATTGGTTGAATGTGTGGCACTGCGCAGCATACAGGGTCTATATAAACCCTTCTGCACCTAGGGTTTAGGGCTGAAGTTGTTTTATGCACCAAACTCAATATCTGTCGCCCCCTTCCTTCTTCTCCACGTCCTCCCTACTCTCCTATCTCCCCTCTTCACGTCCAAGGAGTTGGACATTAATCTGGTGCAAGGAAAAGGCGTGGTGACGCATGGAACAGGAAGGCTGCAGGACATCTTCGATAGACTGCTGCTCCAACTTCAGAAGGAGTTCTAAAGCACTTCCAAATCAGATAGAGATCTAATTTTTGGAGCGTAGATTCACGAGGAGAAGATGTTTCAAATCCTGCCTGAGTGGATACTGGTAGAGGTCAGGTGCTTGCGTGGCTACATCAGAACCTCGGGCTGTGCTGAGATCATCTACAGGGTAATCAGATTACCCTTGAGGTATGTCTATACTTCTCATACTTTTAGATTTAATTTTATATTTTAAATATCAGATAATAAAATTAGATCTAACAGACATTAGATCTGAAATAGCGTAGGATAAAATTTTTAAATTATTATGCCCCAGATTTGATGAAATCTGAAAGATCTTACAAAAGAAAAAGACGGTTTTTCCTTCACTACACTAGCCCAGTAAGTAGAACTTATGCTTCCTTATTGGATCAAGCATAAGATTTTTATGATAATGTAATATTTAGAAAATAATAGATAATACAAAATAAAGTATTTCATAGAGTATATAATAAAACGAGTCATAAACCAATCATGTATGCATAAAATTATGTATATTTCACAATTATGAATCATAAATCATTTTTATCATGTATTCTTATCAAGTTTTGAAATATTGCTCCCAGATATTTGTGCTAAGGTCACTATTATACCCGTGATAGGGTCATATTTCTTAATCGACAGAGTTCTTAATTCATGTGCCAACTTTATACTCACTAGTAGGGTCATGTTTCGTGTGGATGCTAGCTCCGGATATCGATCTTTTCGAAAGAATTCGTTCATAGCTATCTGAGAGCCTTTGAAATCCTTATATCTTTTTCTTAAAACATATATATACATAGATGGAAAGAAACAATGAAATTCATGCTTCATAATCATGCTATTTTCATAAAATACATTCATGAAATCAATGCTCATAATAAAATATAATTTTTGACTTCACATATATTGATCCTTAATTTATGAAAAATATGATTTCATCAATAACAATTTTTTGCATGAAAATATGATTATTTTAAAATAAATAAAGAGCATAAGATCCACTTACCTCATTCATCTTAAATCTTCAGACTTTGTTGGAAGAATCAGCTAATCCTATTTAAAATATCAAATCATCATCAATTTTTATTTCATAAATATAATAAGATTAAATCATAAGGAAAGAGGACTATTGTCCGGATGTATTGGACCATCCAGATACCAAGGCAATTCAGGATCTCTGATCTGAAGGTCAGATTTAAGTGACTTGATCAAGAAATTGTGAAGCACAGATTAGATCAAGATCAATCAATAGAGTTCATTAATCATGTATTTGAAAGATATTTGATATGATCAAATGAGGTTGATATACAGCATGAATATCAAAGCAACTTTGGATCATCTTGTTAGAGTCAATATGAGCCCCTAAAAGATGAAGGTATGATTCGGTACAAAATTCATAGACCTTCTTAAAGAGAGAAAGTCGATCATGAGAGAGAAAGTAGAGAGAGAAAGTGGAGAGAATCTTCATATCCTTCAAAAGTGGCAATCATGATTGAGATCATCAGAGATCATATCAGGATGACTTAATATGAATTAATCATGATCGATATTATCAATTTCGAATAAGGATCAGATCGGAATCCAATCTACTGCATGAATTTTGGAGCAATCTCAGGTCATCATATTTTTATTTCAAGTTTATCCTAGGATCTGTGATGCAATCAGAGAGAGAGAATGATCCTAGAGAGATAAAATCCATAAAAAGAGATAAAAGGTCTAGAGAAAGAAAATAGAGAGAATTTAGAGAGAGAAATTAGAGAGAGAAGGTAAAGAGAGGAGAGAGAAAAGAGAGAGAAAATTCTCTCTTTTCTTTTTTTTCTATTTTTCTTTCTTTTTTTTCTTTTTTTTTTTTCCCGTGGCCTTCTTTGGCCAAAACAGGGGACCGACAGGTCCCCTTGCCTTTGACCGACCAATCACGGCCATACCCTGCACGGCGGTGACCGACGGCGAGGGGAGACCCTCCCGAGCTCGGAGAGGTCAAGGCCAGCGGTCGGTGGTGACCGTCGATGCCATAAAAATCAAGAAAAAGAAGAGGCCGAACAGGAGCTTTCTTCTCTAACGAAATCCGACGACACCTGTCATCGGCAATCATGCCCACAGGCACAAGAAAGAAGGGAGAGGAGAGAGGAAGAGGAAGGAGGGACTACCTCGAGCTCCGATGACCACGCCGGCAAGAAATCATGGTGAGCACGAGTCGAGGGGCCACGGCTTCAATCGAGGAAATCAGAGAGGAAACATCGATGATCATTGGTGATTGCTATGTCCTCTCATAAAGGAGAGAAGGGAGATTCTTATAGGGCTCATCCTAGGGTCCTTCAATGGCCCTATGACTCTGATTTTCAATCAGAATCGAAGAAGGAGAAGACTCCAATCGGGAGTCTTCTTCCCCTATTTTTTTTTTCTGGGTGGGCTTAATGGGCTTTAGGCCCAACAGGCCAGGTTATCACAATTATATTAAAATCAGGAAAAGATTATTGTTATTCATGCAAATAGTTCAATCCTCTAGATCTAGAAAAAAATCATAGATGATTGAAAAACCATCCATGATTAGGGAATCAGATCACAATTAAAAAATTTAGATCTAATTAATAAAGAAATACAGGATTAACTTTCTATAATAATGATCTACTCAGAGATTCATTTAGAAGTAAGGGATCTCATAAATATGTCGATGAAGACTTCTGGATGAGGGAGGATTCAGATGTTGAAACAAACCATGGTTATTCACAATTCTTTCTGTTGTCCAAGAACAAAGGGATTCGATCCGAGCATGCGAAGAATTACGGTGTAGGGAGGAAGCAGCCGTTGTGAAGGAGGGTTGATGTGTTGGGATCCTGTAGGTTGATATGTTGGGATCCTACAGATTGGTTGGATACTTCGTTCTTCAATTGAGCAAGACTTATGAGAAGAGAAGGAAGAGAGGAAAAGAAGAAGGAAGACGGAGAGAGGGGAGGAAGAATATAACTCATAAGATGAGGAAACATAATTTTTTTTTTCCAATCAATCACCGATTACAAGACCATTATTTTTTTTTTAAAAGAGGAACCTAACAACCTAAACACAGTAACATTGAGGAGGGTGTTAGCGATGGAGATGGATCACGAGTTTTGAGGAAGGTGTTGAGAAGGCGATAATCTGATGGCATGCGATGAGGAAGGTGATGGATTTTTCACGTGAAGAAGCTATGGAGATCTGAAATCATCATGAAGAGGATGTGCACATGTGAGAGGGCAGCACTCATTTGGTCGTGTCTTCAAATGATATGCCTCCAAGTGGTTGACCATGAGACTCCTCAAATGACTGACTCAAATTAGGACTCAATTACGATGCAAACCTAATTTAAGGACTCAATTATAATCTCATTACAGGACTCAAAATAAAAACTACAAGACTCAAAATAAAAGGATTATAGAAATAAAAAGACTTTATCAACATTCAAGCCATAACGAATCAGGATGACGTATCCACACCATTGGATCCTATAAATAAATCAATGTCAAACAGTGAACAGAGCAACGGACATTTAGCCATAATCGAAAGAAAAATATAAGACCTCTATGTTTATGAATTGATTAAGCCTAAAGATTTGGACTTCAGTTTAAAGATTTTTTCACTATTTTATACGAATTGGTAGTCTCTATTTTCAATTCAAAAAATTACTTTAATCCCTTAGCAGGTACTTGAATCCACATAGACTGTATACAGATTCAAAGATGGCTCGGTCAACCCATATGCACCTATGGGTAAGTTCTCAACCAATTATTTCTCCAAATAATTTTTAGTAGTTAATTTAATCCCAGATTTCATTTCAATAGGCGATGGACTTCCATTGAAAGTTTCAGTTAGGTCAAACCATTAACATAAACCTACTCAGTGATTCTAGTTAAAGAATGATTAGGCCCATGGATGGCTCGATCAATCCAATCATTCATCAGATAGTACAACAGAGTCATCATATGATGAATGATAATTCTATCATTCAGAGAGAACACCAGACGGATGGCGCCTACAATGTCAATCAGAAATAATGGACCCATTACCATTCATCTTAATGGGAGACTATGATCTAGTTATCACTATAACTAGCTCATTTTAGAGATCTAATAATTTAAAAAATTTAATTAATTTAAAAAAAAGATGAAAAGAGATCAATCAGTAGACCACAATCCTCCCACTGTCTTCATTAAGTCATTGAATCAGATTAGGATCATGCTGATTGAAATGGCACCTAGATCAGTCACACTGATCAACCTTAATGGTATGGGTTAACTTGAATCACTTAGCAATTTAATCAAGACATAATTCATTAAATTATTCAGGTAAGTGAGATTAGTGAGAGGGTATGCTAAACTTACTTTAGACACCATCGAAATGGCTAGGTAAGTCGCTCACAATTAAAAATCACCGGTCGAAATGCCGAACTTATCTTAGACACCAATTGGTTAATTACTTTTGATTTGACCAATCTAATGATTCAGATTCAACCACTGAGCCACAAGCGAGATCCATTTGGTCTAAATTGGATTTGAAAAGAACTTCAATTTTGATCATTTCTTTTCTTTTTCAATAAAAAGGATCTAATCCATTTGGGGGTGAACGACCTGATATTCCCTTTTACTTATTTTTTTTTAACTCATTGGATTCAGTACATTAATCAAAGACATGGACTTGACCATCTACAACTATTATAGTAGAAAAATTTTGATTAATCTAATTCAATATTTGGTTAGATTTAATCAATTTCTCTACATGATCAATTAACTCTTTGATTCTAACCTTAAGTCTAACCCAATTAAGAGGACCTGATTTGAGCTAACCTATGCCCTTATGTTTTATCAATGTCATTAGATTTTAAATCACAATTCTAGATCTAATCGATTCTACACTTAATTCTTAATTAAGTTCAACATCAACATGGGTTTAGGTTTAGGTTTGAAACAATTTCAACTCTTTCATTTTGTAAATAATTTACAACAAATTTTATGCAAAAATTTTCTATTCTGAAACTAGATCAACTCAATCAACATCGAGTTGGCTACACAAAAGGACTGGATCAACTCAGTTCAAAACTGGATCAGCTCAGTAATTGTGTGAGCACTTCTCAAAGAATTTCATATCTAAAAAATCTTGCATAACACTAAAATAAAATCAATCATAAATACTTTTTAGATCACATCTAAATATTTTATGATTTGAGATTTTATTTTTTCATGATTAAAATAATTTTAATTATATAAATTAGATATTTTATTTTTTATACAACTTTGTATCACATACAGCAAACCTAGAATTTTAAGATCTAAGATTTTACAGAAAAATAAATTCTTCCTTTCGCATTCTTCTTCATAGGATTTAATCACATGACACCCTTATACACCATAAGAGCACTCCATCGAATGGAAAAAGAAGACCTTCAAACCCTTCTTGCTCCTACGATCGGACAGTCTGGTGATCAACCCAATCCAAGTACTTGCTAATCGGATCATCTAATCTAATCACATATCATATATGCTTAAATTTATATCTAATCTAAATTATATCAGATCTGATCACAACCTTAGATCACATCTAAATCAGATCATAAACATTACATGTAACATATGAAATCAGATTTTATCAAAAATCAGTACAAATTAGGATAACTTGTTCACTATAAGGGATAAACCCTACAGCAGGACAATTTTATATCAGTTTGTACGGTCAAGCATTAATCAAATTCAGATCTAAGATATTACATATCAGATCTAAATAAAATTAAAATTCAGATTTAATATGTACATATAACATGTCATAACGAACCTAGGCTCTGATATAACTATTGAAAAAAGTAGATGTTGGTGCAAAAATCCGCTTACGCCAGAGAAGCTGGAGTCGCGGTCACCACCGGGACCTGCAAAAGAAGTCTAAACTGGAGGTGGGGTTGCTCCGGCAAGACCATCCGACGCTCAAGTCAGTTCTCTGCCTCAACAAGAATGGAGTGCTCGAACGAAAATTTTTAGCATAGTTTCTAGGTAAAAATGAGAGCTTATAGAATAACGTATCTGGGGTTCCCCTTTTATAGACGGAGGGGGCAACAAATTGATAGCGACACCTGTAACCGTCTGGTAGTGGGCCGCCCAGAGTCAGGAAGAATTTATTGCAGAGGGTAGTGGAGTGGGATCGTGGCTATCGCCGTGGCTCGCCACATGGAATCAGTTACGGGGAGTGGAGCGACGTCCACCGTCGTGACTCGTCAGGAAGCGGTGGAATCACACAGGATCTGCCGTAGGGAGTGGAGCAGAATCGTGGCCGTTAATACAGCCTGCCAGGGGGTAATGGGGCCGCGTAGGGTCCGCCGCAGGGAGTGGAGCAGTGTTGTCCGTTACTGTGGCCTGCCAGGGGGTCCAGACTTGTCAGCCGAAATTCGGTAGGAGTTGGTAGCGAGGTCTGGTACCCGTAGGAGTTTGGGCAGGGTCTTCCCGCAGTCAGAGTAGAAGACGGAGCCCGGCTCCCGTAGGAGTCCGGGCGAAGTCTACTTGCAATTAAAGTCAAAGGCGAAGTCCGGCTTCCGTAGGAGTTTGGACAAGGCTTACCAGCAGTTGAAGTTGAGGACGGAGCCCGGCTCCCGTAGGAGTCTGGGGTCTACTTGCGGTTGAAGTCGCGGACGGAGTCCGGCTCCCGTGGGAGTCCGGACGAAGTCTGTCTGCAGCCGTTGGAGTCGAGGATGAGGCCCGGCTCCCTTAGGAGTCCGGGTGGAGTCTTCCTGCAATTAAAGTCAAAGGCGAAGTCTGGCTCCCATAGGAGTCCAGACAAGGCTTACCAGAAATTGAAGTTGAGGACGGAGCCCAGCTCCCGTAGGAGTCCGGGTGGAGTCTTTCTGCAATTAAAATCAAGGATGAAGTCCGGCTCCCGTAAAAGTCCGGACAAGGCTTACCAGCAGTTGAAGTTGAGGACGGAGCCCGGCTCCCGTAGGAGTCCGGGCGAAGTCTACTTGTGGTTGAAGTCGCGGACGGAGTCTGGCTCCCGTGGGAGTCCGAACGAAGTCTGTCTGCAGCCGTTGGAGTCGAGGACGAGGCCCGGCTCCCTTAGGAGTCCGGGTGGAGTCTTCCAGCAGTTGAAGTTGAGGATGGAGCCCGGCTCCCGTAGGAGTCCGGGCGAAGTCTACTTGCGGTTGAAGTCGCGGGCGGAGTCCGGCTCCCGTGGGAGTTCGGACGAAGTCTGTCCGCAGCCGTTGGAGTCGAGGACAAGGCCCGACTCCCTTAGGAGTCCAGGTGGAGTCTTCCTGCAATTAAAGTCAAAGGCGAAGTCCGGCTTCCGTAGGAGTCCGGATAAGGCTTACCAGTAGTTGAAGTTGAGGATGGAGCCCGGCTCCCGTAGGAGTCCGGGTGGAGTCTTTCTGCAATTAAAATCAAAGGCGAAGTCTGGCTCCCGTAGGAGTCCGGACAAGGCTTACCAGCAGTTGAAGTTGAGGACGGAGCCCGGCTCCCGTTGGAGTCCAGGTGGAGTCTTTCTACAATTAAAATCAAAGGCGAAATCCGACTCCTGTAGGAGTCCGGACAAGGCTTACCAGCAGTTGAAGTTGAGGACGGAGCCCGGCTCCCATAGGAGTCCGGGCGAAGTCTACTTGCGGTTGAAGTCGCGGGTGGAGTCCGGCTCTCGTGGGAGTTCGGACGAAGTCTGTCCGCAGTCGTTGGAGTCGAGGACGGGGCCCGGCTCTCTTAGGAGTTCGGGTGGAGTCTTCCTGCAATTAAAGTCACAGGCGAAGTCCGGCTCCCGTAGGAGTCCGGACAAGGCTTACCAGCAGTTGAAGTTGAGGACGGAGCCCGGCTCCCGTAGGAGTCCGGGTGGAGTCTTTCTGCAATTAAAATCAAAGGCGAAGTCTGGCTCCCGTAGGAGTCCGGACAAGGCTTACCAGCAGTTGAAGTTGAGGACGGAGCCCGGCTCCCGTTGGAGTCCAGGTGGAGTCTTTCTGCAATTAAAATCAAAGGCGAAATCCGGCTCCTGTAGGAGTCCGGACAAGGCTTACCAGCAGTTGAAGTTGAGGACGGAGCCCGGCTCCCATAGGAGTCCGGGCGAAGTCTACTTGCGGTTGAAGTCGCGGGTGGAGTCCGGCTCCCGTGGGAGTTCGGACGAAGTCTGTCCGCAGTCGTTGGAGTCGAGGACGGGGCCCGGCTCTCTTAGGAGTTCGGGTGGAGTCTTCCTGCAATTAAAGTCACAGGCGAAGTCTGGCTCCCGTAGGAGTCCGGACAAGGCTTACCAGCAGTTGAAGTTGAGGACGGAGCCCGGCTCCCATAGAAGTTCGGGCGAAGTCTACTTGCGGTTGAAGTCGCAGGCGGAGTCCGGCTCCCATGGGAGTCCGGACGAAGTCTGTCCGCAGCCGTTGGAGTCGAGGATGAGGCCCGGCTCCCTTAGGAGTCTGGGTGGAGTAATGGGAGTTCACCAACAGCAGTCGAAAGTCGGAGGAGACTTTCGAGGGTCAATCCCGTCAAGAACTTCGGCCGAGGGTATTTTATACCCAACACTAGTCTCCCTACTTTCAAGTTTGAATTTCGAATGAAGTACAGAGAGGTCGTCGCAGCCGAAGTTCTCCCCCTGACGTCCGCACGCAACCATCCTTGGATATGTTGACACTTAATGCGCGCATGCCGGAGCCCCTTTTTCGATTAGGGCGACCCGAAGAGTCTTTTCGAAACTCCCATCGGGACGTGATCCCAAGCATCGCACCATGAAAGTTTGTGAATAGTCAACCCTCGGTAGCGACGAATGGGACACGTGGGACATGTGGTGAGCACCGGTTGGCCTAGGGACACTCGCCATCATAATTGCGCTAGGCTCCGCTGCCTATTTAAACTCCCCACCCTTCCTCGGGGGGCTTCACTTCGCCTAAGGGACGACATCTTCCTTTCGCCAAAGAGCTTAGCCACTCTGCCACTCCATCGGTGCCCCTTCCGACTTCGATCATCCTTTGCGCTGGTTTTTGCCATCTCCGCCGGCTCTCCGCCATTTCCAGTCCCCCGATTCTCTTTAAGGGGTTCCCCCGCCAGGACCTCCGCCCTGGAGGCCAATCTCAAGAAGATGCCACGGTCTTGGAAGGGTGCGAGGAGGAGAATAGCAGTCTGCGAGTTCTTCGATCGTGTCGCTGTGGGTTCCCGTCGCTTTGAAGGGAGCTCGAGGGAGAATCCCTTCAACAACAGGGGTTTAATAACGGAGACAACCGGTGAAGGCATTCCGCCTGAGAATTTTGGAGTAGCTGATTGGGGCGACACCGGTCAAGAGGGCAGAGTCGTCGTCACGAGCCGTGGTGGGATCCTTGATGTCATCGGAGTCGAGGGACCAGAAGCGGTCTGCACCGACGGTGGGGCAGTAAAACTTGTTGCGGAGATGGTGGAAGTAGCGTATGCTGACCTTGTCGGAACACCTAGGACGGCGGTTGTCATGGGGCATTCGGTAATGGCGCATATCTCCGATGCCATCGCTGTCTCTGGGGTAACCCCGGTTCTTCTTGAAACAGGTCATCGTCGCCGCTGTCGTTGCCTTTGCTGCCTCCTGAACTCTATCCCATTCTTTTCCCCCTGGGGTTGGGATTCCTGAGATGGAGCGGGAGAAAGCCGAGCATGTTTACACGCACTGAAAAATACGGTTGGACGGAACCGGGAAGAGAAGTTTGCAGCCTGAAGTGGCCTCCGGTGTATCTCTTCCAAGTCGTGTATCCGAGCCTTGTAATAGTGTATTCTTTTCTGGCCCTCCGGGTCTTGTAACGTACATCTTGTTGATTGAAAAATAAGAAGGAGATTTTATTACCTCGTCTGCACTTTGCGTTGAATTGTTGTCTGCCGAACTTCTTTCCTTTGCCATTGTCATTGTTGTATTCCCTTTCCCCTTTTCTCTTCTTTTCTTTTTCTTCTCTCTTCTTTCTTTTGTCTTTTTTTTTTTTTTGACGTCGTCCTTAGGTTACCGGTGGTTGCCACGCCGGCTCGCCTTTTAGTTATCCCTTTCCTTCAACGTCAATGGCTCTATAATGCATACGAGAAGGTAATTTTCTACTACCGCATTTACTCATGTGTTGAATTATCGTTTGTCGAGCTTTCTTTTAGCCTTTGTGTCATTTGGAGGTGCCCGATTGCTATCGTATCGACCCATCTTTTTCATCCGTGGCCGCAGAGTCGTCTGGGGCCATTCGGGTTTGGTGCCCCCATCAGGGCTCGAGCATGGAGGTCTGAACTTCTATCACCCTGGGAAAGTTGTCTTACCTTGGGCTTGTGTTGAAAGCTTCCTTGAAAGCTGAGGTTCTTGATGAGAGCCCCAATCCTTGCCGAGATAGGGTTCTCTGCATCTTAGACGCTGTTTGTTTTCCATTCGTCGCTGACATGATCCATCGGCTTCCTTTTTCTTTTTCGCTTGGAGTTTTTCCTCCACTCTTGGTGAGGCTACGAGAGTTTGGCTCCCGTAAGCGAAGTCGGGGCGAAGTCCGGCTCCTGTGGGAGTCCGGACGAAGCCTGTAAGTGAAGTCACGGGCGGGGCTCGGCTCCCGTAGGAGTCCAGGCGGAGCCCTTCAGCAGTTGAGGTTGAGAACAGAGTTCGGTTTCCGTAGGAGTCCGGGCGGAGTCCACTTGCAGTCAAGGTTAGGGATGAAGTCCGGCTCCCGTAAGAGTCCGATCGAAATTTTATTGCGAGGGGGCCGTTGGGGAAAGTCCCCCCCTTTTTCTCTTCTGGTCTTTGAACGACCAGACTTTTAATTGATGCCGGGATGAGGTTCTTCCCCCATTCCTGTTGTAACAGGTTTTAGCTCTGGTTAGGACGAGGTCTTCTTCTTGTTTCTAACATGGTCGTGGGCATACATATGGGCGTCGCTGAGCTCTTCCCACCTCCCGGCTTAAAGAGAATCGGGCCTTCGACTTTGCTCGAGTTAGGGCGAGGTTCTCCTTCTGTCCCTAACAGGGCTGTGGGGGCGCATATGGGTGTTGCAGGACCTCTCCCCCCATCCGATCCAAAGGAAACCGGGCCTTCGACTTTGCTCAAGTTAGGGCAAGATTTTCCTCCTATCCGTAACAGGGCTGTGGAGGTGCATTTGGGCGTTGCAGGGCCTCTCCCCCCATCCAGTCTAAAGGGAACCGGACCTTCGACTTTGCTCAAGTTAGGGTGAGGTTCTCCTCCTGTCCCTAACAAGGCTGTGGAGGCGCATTTGGGCGTTGCAGGGCCTCTCCCCCCATCCGGTCTAAAGGGAACCGGGCCTTCGACTTTGCTCAAGTTAGGGCGAGGTTCTCCTCTTGTCCCTAACAGGGCTGTGGGGGCGCATTTGGGCATTGCAGGGCCTCTCCCCCATCCTATCTAAAGGAAACCGGGCCTTCAACTTTGTCGAGATGAGGTTCCCCTCTCGCTTCTGATACAATTTGTTTGGATGATCCTGTAGATGTAGGATATTGCCAAAGACATGCAGATATACAACTTTTAAATAAAATAAAGTTATTGGTAGTACATCCGTAAGTTGTCCGAGCTCCATGGTCACGGGAGGTCGGCTCCTCCGAGCTCCTTAAGATAATAAGTTCCAGGCCGGACTACTTCTTTGACCTCATACGGGCCTTCTCAGTTTGGGACGAGTTTCCCTCGATCCTGAGGTTGCGAGACAGTGGCTCGTCGAAGCACTAGACTCCTGCTTTAAAGACTTTGTTCTTGACTCGGGCGTTGTAATACCGAGCGACTTTCTGTCTGTAGGCTGCCATTCGAACCTGAGCTATCTTCCATCTTTCTTCCAGCAGGTCGAGGTTGGCTTTAAGACTTTGCAAATTTTGATGTTCGTCGAATGCCACGACTCGCGCTGATGGGAGTTTAAGCTCAATTGGGATGACGGCCTCCGTACCGAAGGCCAAAGCAAAGGGGATCTCCCCCGTGGGCAGCCTCTGGGTAGTTTGATATGCCCACAACACATGATAAAGTTTGTCCGCCCAAGTTCCCTTCATTTTTTCGAGCCTTATCTTAATCTCCTGCAAAAGGGTTCTGTTAGTCACCTCAGTCTCGCCGTTCGCCTGAGGATGGGCTACCGATGTGAAGTTGTGGGAGATGTTTAGATCTTCATAGAATTCGGCGAATTTTGCTCCCATGAATTGCCGTCCATTATCAGTGATTAGGGTTCTAGGCAGACCGAACCTACACACGATCGACTTCCAGATGAAATCTTGCACTTTTGCTTTTGTGATTTTTGCTAGTGGTTTGGCTTCAACCCATTTGGTGAAATAGTCGATCGCTACCAGGAGGAACTTCCTCTGCCCAGACGCCATGGGAAAGGGGCCAAGGATGTCCATCCCCCATTGTGCAAAAGGCCATGGGGCACTCAAAGGTGAGAGCTCGGTGGCGGGCTGTCTCTGGACGTTAGCATATCTCTGGCATCGATCACACTTTCTGACATATTCAATCGAATCATGATGCATTGTCGGCCAGTAATATCCTTAGCGGAGCAACTTGTGGGATAAAGATCTAGCCCCCAAATGGTTTTCGCAGATTCCTTCATGCACTTCCCACAGGGCGTAGTCAGCTTCCGAAGGTCGGAGACATTTTAAGAGGGGCAAGGAGTATGATCTCTTGTACAATTTGCCCTCATAAAGGATGTATCGGGAGGCTTGGTTTCGGAGCTTCTGAGCTTCTTTCGCATCCTGGGGGAGAATTTCATCTCTGAGATAGATTATCAGTGGGTCGATCCAGCTGGGCTCGTGGTCAATTTCTATCACGGGCCACGACTCTTCTGTACTCGGGCGCTTTAGAACTTCAAAGAGAATGCCTTTGGGCAATTCGGCTGGAGCCAGCATTGCCAGCTTGGAGAGAAGGTCAGCCCTGGTATTTTCCAACCTTGGGATCTGTCTGATGTTGAAGCTGCTAAAGGCGGGGACGAGCTCCTTTACCCTTTCAAGGTATTTGGCCATACTATCCTCCCACGCTTCATAACTTCCGCTGACTTGTCCCACTACTAGTTGAGAGTCGCTGTGGACCCAGAGCTGATATATTCCCAGCTCTTTGGCGATCCTTAGCCCCGCGATCAGAGCTTCATACTCCGCTCCATTGTTTGTTGCGGGGAACTCAAAATGCAGAGCGTACTCCATGATGATTCCCTCCGGACTGACCAAGATCAGGCCTGCACCTGCGCCTGACATGTTGGAAGACCCATCCACATAGAGGGCCCAAAAGCGATCAGAGGGGTCTGCTTCTTCTTTGGGGGAGTTCGGTCGGGACTTCAGTTCGTCAATTTCGCTTTGTTCAGGTTCAACCTCCTCTGGGATAGTACACTCCACTATGAAATCTACCAGTATTTGGGCCTTCACTGCTGGCCTGGGTCGATAGTTGATGTCGAATTCTGTGAGCTCGATCGCCCACTTTGCCATCCTCCCAGAGGCATCCGCCCGGTGCAAAATCACTTTGATCGGTTGGTCGGTGAGCAGCGTCACGGTGTGCCCTTGAAAGTAGGGCCGGAGCCTTCGGGCTGCAATCAACAAGGCGTAAGTCAGTTTTTCTAATTTGGTGTACCTGATCTCGGCGTCCCTCAACGTGCAGCTGACGTAGTAGATTGGTCGTTGGACTTTCACTTCTTCTTTGACAAGGATGGCCGCGAGAGCCATGGGAGAGACTGCCAGGTATAAAAATAGCTCCTCCCAAGGCTCCGGCTTTGCCAACAGCGGGGGTGAGCTGAGGTAGTTCCTTAGTTCTTCGAACGCCTGTTGGCACTCAGAGGTCCAACAGAAGTTCTTCGGCTGCTTGAGGGTTTGAAAGAAGGGTAAGCACCGTTCGGCCGACCTCACGACGAAGCGATTCAGGGCCGCTATCCTCCCCGTGAGGCGCTGAACCTCTTTTATCGACTTTGGGGCGGCCATCTCCTGGATGGTGCGAATTTTCTCTGGATTGGCTTCGATCCCGCACCTCGACACCATGAAGCCCAAGAACTTTCCCGAGGTTACTCCGAAAGCGCATTTAGTTGGGTTCAGCTTCATTCTATATTTTTGGAGAGCGTCGAAGGTCTCCTCGAGGTCGGTGATGTGATCTCTGGAAGATATGCTTTTTACGAGCATATCGTCCAC
Organism: Elaeis guineensis; assembly: GCF_000442705.2. Taxonomy (NCBI): domain Eukaryota; kingdom Viridiplantae; phylum Streptophyta; class Magnoliopsida; order Arecales; family Arecaceae; genus Elaeis; species Elaeis guineensis. Next base: position 43,311,079 of record NC_025998.2, read on the forward strand.
GTAGACCTCCATGTTACGGCCGATCTGCTCCTTGAAGATTTTGTTCACCAACCGTTGGTAGGTTGCACCCGCCTTCTTGAGGTCGAAAGGCATGACCCTGTAACAGTAAAGGCCACGATTAGTGATGAAAGCTGTCTTTTCTTCGTCTTCCGATGCCATTCTGATTTGATTATAGCCGGAGAATGCATCCATGAAGGTGAGGAGCTCATGGCCCGAGGTCGCATCCACCAGTTGATCGATTTTGGGAAGGGGGTAGCTGTCCTTTGGACAGGCCTTATTCAGCTTTTTGAAGTCTATGCACATCCTCCACTTGCCGTTTGCTTTTTTGACTAGGACAACGTTGGAAATCCAATTAGGATAATTGACTTCCTTAATGAATCCGACTTTAAGGAGCTTGTCCACTTCCTTGGCTATCACCTTCTGCCTCTCCGATGCATGACCCCGGATTTTTTCTTTCGTCGGTCGATGCTTTGGATCGACGGCCAAGCGATGCTCCATGACTTCCGTGTCAATCCCTAGCATGTCTGCTACAACCCAAGCGAAAACGTCTGCATTCCTTCATAGAAAATCAATGAGACGCATCCGCACCTCCTCCCCCAGGTTGGAGCCGATCATCGCTACATGCTCTGCGTTCCCGTCATTCAAAGGGATTGGTACCAGATCTTCGATTGGGGCGCCCCTCTCTTCGATGAGGTCATCGCGAGCATCCAGTCCATCGACGGGACAAGGGTCAGATTGGTCACTTCTTTGCAAGGCTATGTTGTAGCAGTGTCTGGCCAGGGCTTGGTCTCCTCGGACCTCTCCGATCCCCTGGCTGGTGGAAAATTTCAACTTCAAATGGTAGGTTGATACGACGGCTCGGAGAGCATTGAGGCCAGGTCGGCCGAGGATTGCATTGTAGGCTGATGGCGCCTTCACCACCAAGAAATTCACCAGAGCCCTGGACTGCCTTGGATATCGACCTGCGGCCACAGTCAAAGTTATCATTCCTTCCGTCGGAATAGCATCGCCGGTAAACCCTACCAGAGGGGAGCTAATCGATCTCAAATGGCCGTCGAGGATGGACATTCTTGAAAAGGCATCATAGAACAAGATGTCGGCTGAGCTTCCATTATCGACAAGAATGCGACGGACGTCGTAATTTGCTATATTCATGAAAACTACGACCACGTCGTTATGAGGGAATTGGACTCCCTGAGCATCTTCTTCAGTAAAGGTTATGGGCTCTTCAATCTTTTGCCGCTTAGGGGGTACAGCCGGTATGTTGGTTGCTTCCTGCCGGGATCCTCCCGAGATGGTGTTGGCGAAATCCGTCGGAGGCCGATTGTCCGACCACTCCATGCCGGCGACCATAGCCGGAGGATGCAGGGCCCGGGAAACCAGAGGCGAGACCGGGGCCCGAGATATGGCTGCGGAGGCTGTGGGTAGCCGTGCGGATGCTTCATGAGAAGGCATCGGGCGAGGGTCCAGTGGGGGAAAGGAGGAGCGGGTGTCGGAGAAGATGATTGGAGGTGGCTCCGTTGAGCGCTCCTTTAAGAACAAGGGTACCGTGCGAAGGTGGCCCCCTTCCTCTAGCGCCAATCCTATTGGTGCAAAAATCCGCTTACGTCGGAGAAGCTGGAGTCGCGGTCGCCGCCGGGACCTGCAAAAGAAGTCTAAACCGGAGGTGGGGTTGCTCCAGCAAGACCCTCCGACGCTCAAGTCAGTTCTCTGCTGTTGCCGAGCTATGCAACCCAAGAGGGGGGGGTGAATTGGGTTTCTAAAAATTTAAGCCCAACAGATAATTTATGAAGAACAAAACAATGGCTTTAAATCAATATTAATTACCTAAAGCAGTATTGTAAGGATATAATAAAGAAATAAGATAAAGCAATAAAGCACACCACAAACACAAGGATTTATAGTGGTTCGGTGCTAACCTTGCACCTACATCCACTCCCCAAGATCCCACTTGGGAATTTCAATCCACTATCCTTTGTATTCAACCCGAATACAAAACGTCGGAAACTCCGACACTAGCTATCCCAAGCTAGAATACAAGACGTCGGCAACTCCGACCCTAGCTATCCCAAGCTAGAACACTTGTTTTCCGGGTACAAGCAAACCCAAAACACTCCGATTTCAGGTTCGGATCAACCTTTCCTTGTTTTGGAAATCCTCCAAAAACAAGAACAAAAACTCATAAAGAGTAAGAATATTTAGAGCACAGATGAATACAATAACAGCTCCTTAAATGAGCAAATATAACAATAAAAGCTTTACTCAAATGAAGAACTCCTTTTTCAGATTTTCTCAAGATGAATGAACGGTTGAACGCTTGAGAAGAGGTTGATTGTTGATTGAAGATCTCTTGAAAGCTTTGAACAATCTTCTAGATCAAGATTGAAAACAATCGACTTGAAAGATTCTCTCTTTGAATGCTCTTGCTTTTCTTTTTCACAAACTCTCTTGAATATTGTGGATCCTCTCTCTTCTTCTTGAATATTTCGTTGATCTCAGATTTAGGATCCTCTCTTCTCTTTTGATCTCACGTTTGATCTCCCGATTTCCACTCTTTTGCTTTGCAATTTGATCTGCTATTTAATCTGCAATTTTCTTTCACCATTTTAAGCATTTTATGGCAATAGTAGCAAGAGAAAATAATTTAGGCAGATAAAGAGCCGTTAGAGGATTTTTAGGAAGCATAAAAGGCAATTAAAACGGGCAAAAAAATAGCCGTTGCTGACATTTCCCATCGCAGGGGTCGACTCATGAGTCGACTCATGCTTCAGGAGTCGACTCATGAGTCGACTTCTGTTGCAACAGCCAGAAAGTCTGATTTTTGAATTTTTAGGCTCAAATCAGCAGAGGTCGACTCATGAGTCGACTCATGCCTTGTGGGTCGACTCATGAGTCGACTCACAGATCGTGCCAAGCCAAAAATCCAGCGTGCCATGGGAAATTTTTGCGTGCCAATCAGCTCATAGTGCCATGAGTTGACTCATGAGTCGACTCATGTACTTCAAACCTTCATAACTTCAAAAATATAAGTCCAAACACAATGAAATTTTCACCAATAGATTTCAAATCATTTGTTCTACCAAATGGTACTATCAAATTAGGATTTTAGTGAAATTACAATTTTACCCTTGAAGAGCATAAGGACTTTTTCATTTTAAAATCATTTGTATCCCTTCAATCTGCTTTGTAATCATCAAAATCAATCTAGGAGCAACAATCTCCCCCTTTTTGATGATGACAAAACATATGAACAAAAATATTTATGTTAATGCATTAATTTCAAAAGAATCCATTATAGGTGTATATGCTTGAAAAGAGTATGATTCTTTTGGCATGTAATATAAATGCAAAAATAGTTTGTCTATTTTCTTAAAGATTTAAAAAGGGTATTAGATCATTTTGAGTTCAAGATATATCAGAGCAAGAGAAGATAAATAACTTTTTCTATGTATCAGAGCAAAAATAATTTTTACAATGATATCAGAAAAGATTTTATAATGTATCAGAGCAAAAAAATTTTTAGTGTATCAGAGAAAATTTCATACAGTATCAGAGCAAATGTTATAATATATTAGAGAAACCTTCACACTATATCGGATCAAATGTTATCATGTATCAGATCAAGTTGAAAGAAATTGTAGGATGTATCAGAGTAAAACAAATTTCTTATTGATGTATCAAGGTAAGTAAAATTTCAAAAGCAAGTTTGAATATCAGAGCTTATATATAAAAAATACTTATTTGCATTGTACTCATGATTTTGCTTTTGATGGATAACTTTTTGTTAAAGTTCTGTCTGATACCAAATTAAGATACCAAAATTTCTCAAAGTTTTGTTTAATCTTTCAATCCTTGTTTTTTTTGTCTAATTTCTCCAATATTTGTTTAATTTCTTCAATATTTGTTTTAATTTAATTTCTCCCCCTTTTTCTCATAATTTAGGGTTTTGCTTTTTGTCTAATTTCAATTTTTGTTTAATTTTAATTTCTCTCCCTTTTTGACATCATCAAACATAGTTAACTCTTCCTTTTCTTTTTCTGAAAAATATTCTTTAATTTCCTCCTCTTTAGAGTTTTTCACAAATGTTTGCTCCCCCTTAATATAGCAATTATCAACAGCAAACAATAATAAGGAGAAGATAATATTTCAACAGATGTATCGGAGATTGAAATATAACCAAAATATAATCATTACAAAGATATAGGTAAAAGATGATTTCATTAATATCATAATTGTTTCAATACATAAAATTCAACCAGCTAAATGTCAATACATGGCCCCAAGGTATAGATCCTAGAACAAGATACTAACTCCTAGAACCTAGTAAAGATCAAGATAAGTCAATGATCAAGACAAATCATGGATCGGAGTCATCAGATATGGTATGAGAAGATGATGGATCAGAAGTGCGTCCTCTACCCCGTCTGCCTCTGCCACGAGATGAACTGGGAGGCTGAGAACGCTGAGATACTAGGGCTGATACCATGAGTCTGATAGAATCAAGGACGTTCAGTGCTCTGGAAATAGATTGAAGTAGAGCAGTGAACTGGGTGGTAGCATGCTCACTCGATCCTCTGATCTCTTTCCTCAGTAGCTCATATCCACCTTCTAATGCTCCTCTGAGCCTTCCAGCCTCTGCAGTGAGGTCTGTGACCTCAATAGTAGACTCCTGTGGCTGGGGATGGGCCAATGCAAGAACTTGCCCCTGCAAGTCAAGAACTCTGCCAGTAAGTCTCCAGACTGTATCCTCAAGCTGCTGTATACTGACGGACTGATCTGAAATCATCTGAAATACAGTGGAGATGTGGGGAGTAATGGTCTGATCAGAAGAAGTAGCTCCAGGTGCAAAAGAAGTACTACTCCACTGGCTAGACAACAAAGAAGCCACACGCTGAGATATATGCTCGATCTGATCATCAGCCAGTCTAAACTCTGATGGAGGTGCTCTGCTCTCTGGCTGATACACTGGTGTGGGCATCCTAGTAAACTCAGAAGGGCCAGCCTCAGTATCAGGAATGAACTGGGTATCTGGTGAAGCTGCCCTGAAATCATGTACAGGAGAAGATGGACCTTCTTCTTCTACTCTGCCTTCAGTTCTGTCTTCAGCTCTTTCCTCAGCTCTCTCCTCAGCTCTTTCTTCAGAGCCCTTGATCCAACCACCAACAGTCTTTGTAATTCCCATTCGGTGCAGGCTGTGTTGGTTGAAAGTGTCCACATGTGAGAGCTTGGTAGGTGTCTCCCCCTTACAGCTAACTCCAAACCTCCTAAAAACTCTAGTAAGGGCCATACCATAAGGCAAGTGTGCCTTGGATCTGTTCAAAGTTTCTCTCATGGCCTCTATCATAAGTGCAGGGAGGTTTAGGGGGGTCTGAGTGATGATATGAAACATGACACATACATCTCTGCCAGATAGTAAGTCATGTCTACCACTCCTAGGAAAGAATAGTTTTATCACAATCTGATGCAGGACCCTCATCTCAATGGACAGTAGCTTTGCTTCCAATCTGTTTAAACTTCCTGAAAAATCTTCTCCTAGGATAATTCTGATCCCTTCTTCTTTAATTGGGAGTTCCATATATGAGTATCCTTCACTAGGCAATTGAAGTATCTCTCCCAATATCCTAGAATCCAAACAGATGTCAATCCCCTTTACAGTTGAAGTCACAGACCCGTTTCCATAATTTAGGTTCTGGTAGAACTCTCTGACTAGATCAACATAGGTGACTTCCTTAAGAGAGCAATAAAGTTCCCATCCTTGATTTTTGATCTTGGTAGCAAAAGTAAAGCCTTCTTTCTCAAAGAACCGAAAATCTATATTTTTCCCGGTTTCTACTTTTCTATCAGAAAGAAGATTTACACTGGGGCTTATGGAGGATTGAGAGGGACCTTGAGCAGGTACTGAAACTAGATTGGGAACAGTGGAAGACTGAGCATGCCTTTTTTTTCGGACAATTTCCTCAGGCTCACGGATTGATTTCCTTCTTTGGGGAAGTTTCATCTTTGGAGCCATATCCAATAAAGTAGCAGACAAGAAGACTTGAATTCAGTGGAGGAGGGATCACAAAGAGTAAAGAAGAATTTTGGTGGAGAAAAGAAGTGGATTTTGAATGAACGGTGAAGTTCTAGGGCACGTTCCACCCGCGCCTATCACTGCGAGAAAGCACAGAAAAATCCGTTTCAAGGAGGCGATTTTTGGTGGAGAGGAGGAGGGAGAATTGCCTCGAAATTGATCCTTGGATTTGGAGCAAAAAGAGTTGGAGAGGACGGCTTTCGGAAGGAAGACGACGAGAAGATGAGTCGTCTCATAAACAGGTTTCCCGTTTTAAAAACAATGAACCCGATGGAAGTTGGTGGGATTTACAAGTTTGCCATTGAGTCGACTCATGGGGGTCGACTCATGAAGTTCAGAAAATCAGGAAAAATGCAAATAAATTCCAAAAAAATTCGAAATTTTTAGTGAAAGAATTTTGCTCAATGATAAATTTTTATAGTGATAAATCTGAGCTTTTGGAACCAGGATAGATGTTGAAAATTGAGCTCTAAGAGTTTTTGACATCTATTCTTTGGAAATTGAGAAATTTCAGACAAATGGATCTAGAATTCCTAGATTTCTCCTAATTTCACAGAATCTATCCTCACTAAGGGCCTTTGTAAAGATATCGGCTAATTGATTTTCAGTGCTAACATATTCAAGAATTATATTTTTGTTTTGAACATGCTCTCTTATGAAATGATGTCTTATTTTAATATGTTTAGATCTTGAGTGTTGTATTGGATTTTTAGATAGATTTATAGCACTTGTATTATCACATTTTATTGGTGTTTCATTAAGTTTGATTCTAAAATCTTCGAGTTGTTGCTTAATCCACAAGATTTGAGCACAACAACTTCCGGCTGCAATGTATTCGGCCTCAGCCGTAGACAGTGCCACCAAATTTTGTTTCTTGCTAAACCATGAGATTAGGTTAACTCCAAAAAATTGGCAAGTTCCACTTGTGCTTTTTCTATCTAATTTACATCCAGCAAAATCAGCATCAGAAAATCCTAACAAATTAATTTGTGAGTCCTTAGAGTACCATAACCCTATAGTTTGTGTACCATTTAAGTATCTAAGGATTCTTTTAACAGCATTCAAATGAGATTCCTTAGGATTAGATTGATATCTTGCACATAAGCAAACACTAAACATGATATCCGGCCTACTTGCAGTTAAATATAATAATGAGCCAATCATACCTCTATAGTATTTTAAGTCTACGCTTTTACCTTCATCATCCTTGTCAAGCTTACATGAGGGACTCATTGGTGTGCCAATTGGTTTGCAGTTCTCCATTCCAAATCTTTTGAGTAGTTCCTTGGTGTACTTGCTTTGGGTGATGGAGATTCTCTCTTTTGATTGTTTGATTTGGAGTCCGAGGAAGAAGGTGAGTTCTCCCATCATGCTCATCTCGAACTCTCCCTGCATAAGCTTAGCAAAGTCTTGACAAAGGGATTCATTAGTAGACCCAAAAATTATGTCATCAACATAAATTTGTATAATTAGCATATCATTTTAGTTTCTTCTAATAAATAGGGTTGTGTCTACATTGCCTCTTAAGAAACCATTATTTAGTAAAAATTTGCTTAGCCTTTCATACCATGCTCTAGGTGCTTGTTTTAGACCATATAAAGCTTTATTTAATCTAAAGACATGATTGAAAAAAGCATGATTTTCAAATCCAGAGGGTTGTTCTACATATACTTCTTCAGAAATATATTCATTTAAAAATGCACTTTTAACATCCATTTGAAATAGTTTGAATTTCATAAAGCAAGCATAAGCAAGTAGAAGTCTAATGGCTTCTAATCTAGCAACAGGTGCAAAGGTTTCATCAAAATCAATTCCTTCTTCTTGATTATATCCCTTAGCAACCAGTCTTGCTTTATTTCTAATTACATTTCCATGCTCATCTAACTTGTTTCTAAAGACCCATTTTGTGCCAATTATTGAATAATCTTTAGGTCTTTTCACTAAGGTCCAAACATTATTTCTTCAAATTGACTGAGTTCTTCTTGCATAGCATTAATCCAGTTATGATCATTTTCAGCTTCTTCAAAAGTTTTAGGTTCAAGTTGAGATACAAAAGCACAATGATTAAGTACATCTCTAAGTGAAGAACGTATTTTTACCCCATGCATAGGATCACCAATTATTAACTCCTTAGGGTGGTTGTGAACATACCTCCATTCTTTGGGTAAGTCATTTGTACCTTGAGGTTGTTCTTGAATTTCTTCACCTTTCTCATTTTTTGACTTCTTGATCCTTGTCTTCTGGAGTTGCTGAGTCTTTCAGAGTGATCTCCTTCATACCTTCTATTAGTGGATCTGTATCATCAATACCCTCATTCTTCCTTGAAGGAAGATCGTTAGATTCATCAAAGACAACATGTATGGACTCCTCAACTACTAAAGTTCTTTTGTTGAACACTCTAAATGCTTTACTAGTGAGGAGTAACCTAGAAAGATTGCTTCATCTGATTTTGCATCAAATTTACCAAGTTTTTCTTTGCCATTTTTAATACAAAACATCGGCAACCAAAAACATGAAAATAGGCAATATTGGTTTTCTTCCTTTCCAAAGTTCATAGGGGTTTTCTTTAAAAATTGTCTAATTAAAGCACGATTTAAAATGTAACATGCTGTGTTAATAGCTTCCGCCCAAAAATATCTTGGAAGGTTGCTTTCACAAAGCATGGTACGGGCCATTTCTTCTAAAGTTCTATTTTTCCTTTCAACTACCCCATTTTGTTGAGGTGTCCTAGGAGCAGAGAAGTTATGGCCAATTCCATTTTCTTCACAAAAATTTCAAAGTCATGATTTTCAAATTCTGTTCCATGATCACTTCTAATATTTTGAATTGAAAATCCTTTTTCATTAGTGACTTTTCGATGAAATTTAGTAAAAATTTGAAAAGTTTCATTTTTGTGAGCTAAAAAGAAAACCCAAGTAAAATGAGAGTAATCATCAATTATTACAAATCCATATCGTTTTCCTCCTAGACTAGTGGTTTTAGTTGGTCCAAATAAATCCATATGTAAGAGCTCTAAAGGTCTAGAAGTTGAAATAGTATTTTTGGATTTAAATGATACTCTAGTTTGTTTACCTAATTGGCATGCATCACAAATTCTATCCTTTTCAAAATTTAATTTTGGCAAACCGAGAACTAAATCCTTTTTGATTAATTTTGAAAGAGAATGCATGCTAATATGTGCAAGTCTACGATGCCACAGCCAACTAGTCTCATTATTTTAGCATTTAAGGAAACTAGGCATGCATGTCTAATTTAGTTAAATCATTCAAGTCTACCATATAAACATTGCCATACCTATGTCCTATAAATTTAATGCCATCGTTAATAGGACTCGTCACAATGCATACAGATGATTCAAAACTTACTTTATACCCTTTATCACATAATGACTAATGCTAAGTAAGTTATGCTTTAAACCTTTAACAAGTAAA
>NC_025998.2:43320679-43413446 GCF_000442705.2 Elaeis guineensis
GGCATGTTAGCCGATGGTCTGGCCCGAAAGTTCGACCGTAGGAGGAGTGTCAACTCCCGTCAATATAGATGTATCGATCCTCGTAAGAGTCTGATGTATCGTCGAAGGTCGAAGGAGTGTGACCCCCGTCCATGTAGATATATCGGTCCTCGTAAGAGTCCGATGGGTCACCGATGATGGGGTCGTCGGTTTCAGGCGGATACCAAGTCCAAGTCGGCATGTCGGGGCTCGACCTTGGTGAGCGCCGATCGTCAGTCGAAGAGTTAAACTCCGAGATTTCAAACTGAATTTGTATTCCGACTGGACAAGTACAAAGTTCATTGATAATACAACTTCAGGTTGTCGGCGTTCCACGTTCGGGGAATGGGTTTCCCTTCCAGAGTCTCCAGTCGGTAGGCCCTCGGGCCATAGGTGTTTGCCACCGTGTAGGGCCCTTCCCAGTTCGGAGCCAACTTCCCTTGGTCCAGGGGCTTCGAGACCTCTGCCTTTCTCAGGACCAAGTCACCAGGCCTGAAGAGCTTTGGTCTGACTCTGACATTGTAATACCGGGCCACCTTCTGTCGGTATGAAGCCATGCGAAGTTGAGCCTCGTTTCGCAGTTCAGGAAGGAGGTCTAGGTTGGCCCTCCGATAATCAGAGTTGTCCGGCTCTCGATACCGCTCGACCCTTGTAGATGGCAGCCCAATCTCGAGTGGGATCATCGCTTCCATCCCATAGGCCAAGCTGAAAGGCGACTCCCCAGTCGGAACACGGGGGTCGTTCGGTAAGCCCACAGAACGGAGCCTAGCTCATCGACCTAGAGACCTTTGGCTTCATTTAGTCGGGTTTTGAGCCCGTGCAGTATGGTCCGGTTGGTTACCTCGACTTCGCCGTTGGACTGAGGGTGCCCGACCGAAGTCAGTCGGTGCGTGACGTGAAACCTTGCGCAGAAGTCTCTGATGTCTTGGTTGTCGAATTGTCGCCCATTGTCGGTGATAATGGTATGCGGCAATCTGAACCTGAAGATGATAGATTTTTGGATAAAGTCCTCCATCTTCCGCTTGGTAATCTGCGCCAGGGGTTCGACCTCCACCCATTTGGTGAAGTAGTCGATGGCGACAACTATGAACTTTCTTTGACCCGATGCTGGAGGAAAAGGACCAAGAATGTCGACCCCCCACTGAGCGAAGGGCCATGGAGCGACAATAGGAGCGATTTGACTGGTCGGTCGGTGCTGTACGTTAGCGTACTTCTGGCAAGGTTCGCACCTCCGAACCAACTCGGCCGCATCCTTCCTCATGGTAGGCCAGTAGTAACCCTGTCGCAGGACTTTGTAGGCTAGAGACTTGCCCCCCAAGTGATTCCCGCAGATCCCTTCGTGCACTTCTCGGAGAGCATAGTCTGCGTCGGTCGGTCCCAAGCATCTAAGCAAGGGGAGGGAGAACGACCTTTTGTAAAGTCGGCCGTCCACGATCACATATTGGGAGGCTGACCATCGGAGCCGCTTGGCCTCCGTGGGATCTTCAGGACAGATTCCGTCAGTTAGGAACCAGACAATCGGATCCATCCAGCTTGGTTCAGCTGCCAGCTGCTGTATTTCTTCGACCCGGTCGATGCTCGGCTGCTCGAGGTTCTCCACGAACGTCCGACCCAAAGAGTCGGAGGCCGAAGTTGCCAGTCTAGATAGTGCGTCGGCATGGGCGTTCTCTGACCTAGGGATGTGGGAAATTTTGAAATACCTGAGGCGCGCTACGAGGTCCTTCACTTTTTGAAGATATTTAACCATGGTCGGATCTCGTGCCTCGAATTCGCCTTTGACCTGCCCCATGATCAGTTGAGAATCAGAGAATGCCCGGAGGCTGTCGACGCCCAGCTCCCTTGCCATCCTCAAGCCAGCGAGGAGTGCTTCGTACTCGGCTTGGTTATTGGAGGCCTTGAAGTCGAATCAGAGGGCGTACTCGGTGACTACCCCATCCGAATTTGTGAGCAGGAGCCCTGCCCTGCTCCCCTGAGCATTTGAAGCTCCGTCGATGTGCAGTACCCAAGTGGAGACCGGGTCTGGCTCGGAGACCGCGTCTCATCCCGGGTCCGCAACTCCCGACCCTTGGTCGGTGGTCGGGCACTCGACGATGAAGTCGGCCAGGACCTGAGCCTTCAAGGCAGGCCGCGGTCGGTACTGAATGTCAAACTCGCTGAGCTTCAGCGTCCACTTTGCCAGTCATCCCGACGTGTCCGGTCGGTGCAATATCGCCCTCAGGGGCTGGTTGGTGAGAACCACTATGGCATGAGCCTGGAAGTATGGACGGAGTCGTTGTGTGGAGACGGTCAGGGTGAAAATCATCTTTTTCGTCTCCGAATATCGGGCTTCGACGTCGTGGAGCACTTTGCTGGTATAGTAGATAGGCTGATGGGTTCGGCTCTCATTTTCTCGGACGAGCACTGAACTGACCGCCTCAGAGGATGTGGCCAAATAGAGATACAAGGTCTCCCCGACCTGCGGCTTTACAAGTAGCGGCGGGGAAGCCAAGTACTTCTTCAGATTTTCAAAGGCCTGTTGGCACTTATCCGATCAAGAAAAACCATTTGCCTGCCGCAAAGTTTTAAAAAATGAGAGGCATCTTTCAGCTGATCGAGAAATGAACCGGCTAAGAGCGATGATTTTTTCGTTCAGCTGCTGGACTTCCTTCTTGGTGTTCGGATGACGCATGTCGATGATCGCCTTTATTTTTTCGAGGTTGGCCTCGATCTCTCTCTGAGAAATGAGGAATCTGAGGAACTTCCCCAAGGTCACCCCAAAAGCGCACTTGGTCGGATTAAGCTTCATTCGATGTCGTCGTAGAGTGCGGAAGGTCTCCTCGAGATCCCGAACATGATCCGGGATCTGTGCACTTTTCACCAGCATGTTGTCCACGTATACCTCCATGTTGCACTCGATCTGGTCTTTAAAGACCTTATTGACAAGTCGCTGGTAGGTGGCGCCGGTGTTCTTCAGCCCGAAGGGCATCACCCGATAACAGTAGAGGCCCTTGGGGGTCACAAAGGCAGTGTGCTCCTCGTCTTCAGGCGCCATCCGGATCTGGTTGTATCCAGTGAAGGCGTCCATGAAGCTGAGCAGTCAAAATCCGAACGTCGCGTCCACCAGCTGGTCGATCTTTGGAAGTGGAAAGCTATCTTTTGGGCAAGCTCGATTCAGGTCGGTATAGTCGATGCAAATCCTCCACTTCCCGTTGGCTTTTTTGACCATGACAACATTGGCGAGCCAATCGGGATACGTGGATTCTCGGATGAAGCCCGCTTCGAGCAGCTTGTCTACTTCTTCGTCGATGGCCCTCTGTCTCTCTGGAGCGAAGGACCTTTTCTTCTGCCTCACCGGCCTCATCGTCGGGTCGACGTTGAGTCGGTGGGTTATTGTCTCTGGGGGGATGCCCGACATATCCACTGCCGACCAAGCAAATACGTCGGCATTGGCCGTCAGCAGCTCCGTCAATCGTCGTCGTTCGGGGTCGGACAGTTGAGACCCGACCCATACCTTCCGGTCAGGATTTTCTGCTATCGGGATCGACACGAGCTGCTCGGCCGGCGAACCCCGTTCTTCCTTCTCCTGTTGGTCCAGTTTGTCGATCGTCAGGGAGCCCCTCAACTCGTCGCTTTGAGCGGAGATCTGGAAGCATCGGCGAGCGAGCTGTTGGTCTCCGCGCATCTCCCCGACCCCGTTCCTGGTCGGGAACCGAACGAGGAGATGGTAGGTCGAGACAATCGCCTTGAGGGTGTTTAGTCCGGGTCGTCCAAGTATGGCGTTGTAGGCCGAAGGCACTTGGACGACCGCATAAGTTAAGGGGACCGTGCTTTGTCGTGGTTCGGTGCCGGCCGTCACAGGCAGGGTAATTTCTCCTTCCATCGTGATAGCATCCCCGGCAAAGTCGATCAAGGGCGTAGAGACCCTCTTAAGTCGGTCGGTTGACAGTTGCATCCGGGAGAAGGTCGAGTAAAACAAAATATTTGTTGAACTTCCATTATCTACAAAAAAAATTTTTACATCATAGTTTGCTATTGTGGCCGAAACAACAACAGCGTCGTCGTGGGAAGTTTGGATGCCCCGAACGTCTTTCTCTGTAAAAGTGATCATGTCGTCCGGGCGCAGCTTTTTCGTCGGCTCCCCTCCCGCAGGTGTCCCCGGGCCCAGCCGCTTGGAGATCATATTGATGACCCCGACCGTCGGCTGATTAGTCGTCGCTTCTTCCGTCGGCTGGGGTCGTCGATCGGCAACTGGTTGGATCGGCGGGTTCTTCCAAAATTTACCGAGATACCCCCGACGGATGAGGGCTTCGATCTCATCCTTAAGCTGGATGCATTGCTCGGTGTTGTGGCCGTGGCCTCGATGGAATCGACAGTACTTCCGACGGTCGAGGCCTTTTGCCTTCAGAGGCGGAGGCTGTCGCAGGTATTCTTTCCCCTCGATCTCCATTAGAATCTACGCACGGGGAGCGGAGAGAGGAGTGTAGGAATCATACCTGGGGCGTGTCGGCCTCGGAGTCTGTCGCCGGGGCGACTTTTGGTTTCATCGCGGTGGCGAGACCCGACTATCGGTCGGGGGCCTGCTGGGTTCGGCGGGGTCCCGACCCTTTCTTCATTTTTGCTTCGGGCCCTTGAACTCGGTCGAGCGTCGGTCGGAGGCCCCTTCGTCCGTGCGCATATATTTGTATGCGCGCTCCAGCAGCTCGACGTATGTACGGGGAGGGTCTTGTCCAGGGAGTAGGTGAATCGGGATGCCCTCAGCCCCCGTTTCAGGGCTGAGATAGCCATGTCCTCGTTGAGATCCCGGACCTCAAGCGTGGCCGTATTGAATCGTGCCACGAAGTGTCGGAGCATCTCATTCTCTCCCTGTTTGAGGGAGAAAAGGCTGTCCGACGTTCGCGGTGGCTTCCGGCTGGTGCTGAAGTGAGCCACGAAAGAGTGCTCGAGCTGCCCGAAGGAGTGGATACTTCCCGATCGAAGACCGGAGTACCAGGCCCAGGCAGCCTTGCAGAGTGTGGCGGGGAAGCCGATGCAAAAGAGAGCGTCGGTTGCCCCCTGAATCGTCATGAGAGCTTTGTAGCTCTCGAGGTGGTCGATTGGGTTGGTGGAGCCGTCGTATGGCTCCACGTGCGGCATCTTGAACCGACTGGGGATCAGTTCGTCGAGAACGAGTCAGGAGAGAGGTTGGGCGGTCTGAAAGTCGACGTCGTTCGAAGACTTCTGGCCGTCCACCTGTAACTGCGCAAGCCGATGGTCGATTTCCTCGAACCTGCGTTCGTAGTCGTCCGTCCGTCGGTGCTGGGAGACCCCAGGAGTGGAGTCTCCAGAAGATTCCGAGAGGGAGGTGGACGGCGTTCGCGGTCGCTTCTCCTTCCTCGCCCGCTCCAGCAGGGAAGGAGAGAGCTGCTGGGACTGTCGGGCATCGCGCCGTGGCCGTCCCTCCTCCTCTCCGTGGGAGCGCTGTTGCGGGCGCTCGCGCGGAGGCGACGGGGATCGGCGCGGGCATCGGCGGCTGCTCCTTGAGGGCATCGGACGGGCCGCCGGTTGTTGCTGGAGGCTCTTGACCGCATCCGTCAGCACGGTCATCTGCCGTACGATGGCCGCGATCTGCGCCTCCGTGGTCACCGCGGGGTGTGGAGAGCTGGGCACCGCCGCTGAGGGTGGCGGGGAGGCCTCTTCCCGGCGGGAAGAGCGCCTCGCTGACCCGGTGACCCTCGACGCTGGGCTCTTGTCTTCGTCATCAGTATCTTCTGCTTGGGGGAGGCTTGGTGCCGTGTCGCACCCCTACCTGGCGCGCCAATCTGTTGCGGCCAATCCCCTCGTCGCCTGATCGTCGGGAAACGAGCGCCTGCAAAAAAGGAAGTCCACACTAACTGGAGGCGGCTCCGGCGGGGATCCTCCGACGGTCAAGTCAGAGAGGTGACTGGGCAACAGTGAAATGAAGACAGAGAGCTCAATCGAGAGAGAAAGAGAGAGAGAGGAGGAGCAAGCCTGTGGTTTCGAAGTCCCCTTGCACTGTTGCCTTCTCCGATATTTATAGTGGAGCATGGTATGGCGCCGTCATTAATGGCGCGGACAATTGAGGAATTATCAACTCACTGTAGACTGTCAGAGTCACCGTGAAAGTGTCATATCGCCGTGGGACTGTCAAATCACTAGGGTTGACAATGCCCTAGGCGGGATTATGCCCTTAGGTGGCAGTGCCGCATGTCGCTGTTAGGACTGACAAGCTCTGGCGGCTGTACGATGATCGGAGGAGTCGACCGACCCTAGGTCGGTGGCCATCTGTGTGGCGTCGGGTGGAGATTCGGGCCCCTTTGACGGTCAGCGAGTCATGTTGCGAGAGTCGGCCATCAGACTCCCTGGTTCAGTCGGCTCGGAGAGTGGAAATCCGACCGACATATCCACGGACGGAAAGGGGCCGTTAATCGATCGGTCGGTCGGTCGGTCCCTCCGACAGTCGGTCGGTCGGACGGTCCCCCCACCAATCGATCGGTCGGTCCCTCCGACAGTCGGTCGGTCGGATGGTCGTAAGTTGGTCCGAGCGGGGTCGGTCGGTATTCCCCAACACATATGATGGTCAACCGTGTCATTCTTCTGCAGAACCTCAGTGCCTGGTTCAATCTTTGGCTCTTTGAAATGGACAGCATTTCCTGGACTCTTATGTGCTGGCTGTCTACCTAATCAATAGGTCTTCATAGGTGAACCAGAATCAGCTTGCATGGGACCAGCCTGATCGTGAGCATGAGTGGACACTCGTTTCTCTGCAATTTATTTGAGGTGAAATTGGTCCACAACTTTCAGACATACGGGAAGGTTGAGGTAATATGTCCTCAGTCACTTCCTGTCTTAGAGTCATTCTGTAAGGCTCAGGCTCATCACTTGCCAAAACGTTATTGTTCCCACAACTTAAGACCTGGTTCAATTGATCATTACTTTAACACTACATATCATGATAAAAACTAAAAAGACACAAAAGCAAAAGAAGGGTTTCATATATCGTCAATCATCTTGTTCTTCAGAGCAACATCTTGAAAAGATAAAATCAATTTAAAAAATCTTCATGTGGCTTACCTTTCACAACAAAATACTCACCGCTGATAATGTCATGGCCCGGCCCATTGAGCCTTAAACCTAGCTTAATACAAAAAAAAAAAAAAAAAAGAACAGAGGATTGATGGGAAGAAGAAGACTGCCGTTGAGAGTCTTCTTCCAACCCCAATGAGTAGATTTAATCTGAGCCAAACTCCTCCCCTGGTCCTCTTTAAAGAGAGGCCAACCCTCCCCTTCAAGCCCCATGAGCTCCGGCTGCCTTCTATTCCCTTCTTCTCTTGAGAAATTTTTATCGAGTTCACCCAAAATCAAGACCGTTGATCATCGAAAAAAAAGGTAAGAACTTTTTCCAATCCTTCTCCTCATCTTCCAGAGTCTATAGGTGCTGGGACTTTGATCGACAATCATCGAATTTTGGCCAAATAAGGGGCTCGGATTGTTTCCCCTATTTTTTCGTGTTGTTTTGAATTTTTTTTCATCCTCTTTGGTCACCGCCGATCATCGAATTTGGGTCGCTGGTCATCGCTTGAGATTACCCTCTAACCTTGGGAGGTCATAGGTTGGGAGGAGACCTCCCCTACCTTGGGAACAAGGGGATCAAAGGATCTCCTGTTCTGTGAAAGAAGAAGAAGAGAAGAAGACCACGCGGTCCCCTCTCCCGTGAGGAAGAAAAGAAAAAAAAAAAAGAAGGAAGAAAAAGAAAAAAGAAAAGAAGAAGGAAAAGATAAAGGAAAAGAAAAGAAAAAGAAAGAAGAAAAATAAAATGATAATAATATAATAATAATAAATAGGATTTTCTCCTCTCTCTTCCGTGAAGAAAAAGAAAAAAAAAGAGAGAGAAAAGAAAAGAAAAAAAATTATTAAATTAATTAATAAATAATGATATAAATAATAAAATATGAGAAAAAGAGTTTCTCCCTCTTCCCTCTCTCCCTTCAACCTGAACTAGTATTTTCTCTCTCTAGAATTGGATTTTTTCTCTCTACTTTCTCTCTCTAGAATCCTCCCTCTGGATTATTTCTCTCTCCTAAGATTTCTAGAATTTTGAGAAGAATGATGATGAATTTAAATGATTCTCGTAATGGATTTTTGATCTGTGATCGTCGGATGGTACACCGACATCCACTTTGAT
Source organism: Elaeis guineensis (assembly GCF_000442705.2). Classification (NCBI taxonomy): domain Eukaryota; kingdom Viridiplantae; phylum Streptophyta; class Magnoliopsida; order Arecales; family Arecaceae; genus Elaeis; species Elaeis guineensis. The sequence goes on from NC_025998.2 coordinate 43,328,859, forward strand.
CAGATCAGGTATTTTTAGATTTTATTTCTCATGATCTTATTGAATTATCCACATGATAATTTTAGCATGATTTGATCTGATCGATTGAATTTATTGAATCATATCATCTGAGGAGTTCAAGATGAGTTTTCCCTCTCTAAAATTTTCTCTCTCTAGAATTTTCTCTCTCTAAAGTCATTTCTCTCTCTCGATCGATTTTTCTCTCTTGATCGATTTATCAATGAAGAAATTCTTTCAATAGTCCTGATCTGATTCTAGTGAAGAATCCTGATCCATGATTGTCAGACAGCGTACTGGCACCCACCTTAATCAGACCATAAATCTTTAGATTTGATTATCCATGATTCCGATCTAGCCATGACTTGATTTGATCATGTTGATTTCACCAATCGAGATATTGGATCAATCGTAATGCTGGATTGTGTCACCTGATCAATTCAAATTGTACCTCATGAATTCTCTCTCCTTTAATTTTCTCTCTCTACTTGATTTTATGAAATCGATGAAGAAACTTCGATCCTATCACTTCGAATCCGATTTGATCTGATAGTCAAACTTTGGATCGTTTAGGTCCTAATTAGATTTTGATTAGATGAAATTAGATGATCGGACCCAATCTAAACCGTTGAAATATGGTGTTCGTATTCTTTCTAATTATTGAAATTGATTCTGTATAGGATTGTGGATCTTTGATCATGGGATATCACGATATGATCTACGAACAGAATTTTTGGAAAAAAATTTATAGAATTATATGGATTTATTGGAATGCGTTCGAGGTAAGTAATGTTTTACTTTTTCTAGATTTATCGGCAAATTATAATGTATTTTTCTGACATGATTTGTGAAATGATGCATGAATTAGATGAATGGTATTTTATTATAAAAATATCTTATTTGAAATGTTATGATGAAGCAAGATTGAACATATTGATTTCATGATGCATTACATTAATTAATTTCGATACTACATGATCATATGTTTTATTATCGAAATTAGAATATGAAATATGATTTATGAAGAATTATGATATAAGAAACATTATGAATTGACAACTTGACTATGTAAAGGACCCCGCCAATGGGGACATATACGTTGGCAATTGATTGTCTTGAGGGTTTATGTCGCCAGCGAGACCAGCGACATGTCGCCAGAGAGACCAGCGACAAACCGCCAGCGAGACCAGCGGTTCCAAAGGACATGGCTGCCAGATGATTCGCAGCGGTTCCAAAGGACATGTGGTCATAGCTCATGGTTGACGAAAAAAAATTAAGAATAAAAGAAATTAAAATCTCGAAAGAAACTTGAATTTTCGAAAAAGAAATGAATTTGGCATGAATTATGTTGTATAATTGAAATTGATTTCGAATTGATAAACTATATATGCTTATTTTCTGTAAATGATTATTTACTTAAATACCTGATGAAATCTGTTGAAAAGTGATCATTGCTTACTGGGCTGTCTAGCTCATTACCTCCTATTTTATTGTTTTTACAGATGTTGAGGAATTAAGATGATACAAGATATGAATGGAAGAGTGATCAGAAGCAGAATCTTCATACTTTTATTTTAGGTTGAAAGGTTTATTGAATTTGATGCAAAGCCTTTGAATTGTTGTTGAATTTATTGAGATATTAAAGAAAAAAATTTAGGTTGTTATATTTTAGATTTTAATTGTTGACTAATTATTTCGCTGTTGTTTTAGAATAGTATGATAAGATGCCTTGCATGCTTATGGAAAAAGTTTTCTATGAGTATGCGACGGTTGCCATGACCCTCGATTCAAAATCTCGAGTCGGGGGCGTGACAATTAAAGTGGTATCAGAGCATAAGTGGATGAATTATGAAACATAGAATCAGATATAGAATGGGTGTTAGTGGATAGACACTAGAGACATTATAGTGTAGATACATTATAGTGTAGATCTTTGATAATTGTAGTGAAAAAAATATTTATAAATTTTGATTAAACATTGAGATTATGTATGAAAGGATCACAAGAGATTATGACATATGGAGTTTGAAATATGATGGATAATCTATAGATCATGATATGATTAGTTAGATTTTGATCGAAAGTAATCACAAAAGGATTGACATAAAATTTTATTATGCATTATGGTTATTAATTTGATCATTGGTTATTCAAGTGAATCGTAAGTTCAAATTCGATGTGAGAATAATACTATGATATTACTTCTAGTTGAGAAGTTGACTATTATTGGCAAGATAAAGATTTGATGATAAAATGTTGTTCCAGAATGGACTAAGAAAAAATCTTTTATGATGCTTGATTGGAATATTTATTGAAATTGAATTTGATATGTCGATTATATATAAAGTGGCATAATATGATGAATGCATATTTGAGGATATTGCAAAGAAACCTATTTCTTATTGATGAAATTGATTATGAGGTTGTAGAATATTCATTGTATTGGAAGCTTTAATCATCATCCTTAGATCTAGATAATAGATCTTATTATGTCTCTTGGAGACTACATGATGTGTATGAAATTTTAATTTAAAGATTTCGTATCTAAGTTGATCAAGAGATTTTCTGATATTATTATTGAGGTTGTTAATGAAAAATTGATATCTTTAGATTAAGATAAAAGATCTGATTTATATTTATTTCAGACTAAGGGATCCATGTGAATTTATAATTTAGAAATTTTAGATTTAAGAATTGATATGGAGTTTCTTTGCTTTTGTTAACGAGGTCCCTAATTGAGTCTACTGTTAAATGAAGATTTAATTTTTTTGAAGCTTGTATGATTGTTATGAAAGGATATTTGATAGATATTGAAGATCCTGGTGATAGAAATTTTAGAAAAAAATAAAAAAATAATGATTTGAAATTCTTATATATTCTGATTATGTCCAAATTTGGTGGAGCATCGAAGGATTTTCTCGTTAATTTGACTTATAAGGATTTTTGATTTGAAAATTATCGAATTGAATTGATATGAGAATTGAGATTTGATTCTTATTGATTATAGTAAATCTATATGATGGTTTAAATATGATATTGGACTCAAGGGTTAATCAAGATTATTGTATACCAGTAAAGGTATGAATGAGAATCGAAAGTTAATCTTTGACTTCAATTGAAATTTGAAATTTTAGATCTTTTCTATTGATAAAATAAAGAAATAATTTGATCAAACTTTTTTTTGATGAACCTAAGAAATTTTGATTGTTAGATCAGAGTGCGCAGCGGAAGCATGGTAATCTGAACTACTTTGAGTAAGTCAGGAATGTTGACCCTTTGAGTTAAAGAATTATGATAGATGATATGGTTTGATACAAAAAATTTATTGATATTAGAAAGAATAATATTTTAAAATTTTGAATTATTTTTGGATATCCCTAATATGATTTTCAAAAGTAGATCTTCCACCTACTATGCTACAAAAATAATTAGCATCCTAATTCTAGGATGAGTGGACCTTTGATTTTTAATTTTAGATTTAGAATATTTAGAGATAAATTTTTTCTATCCTAGAATTAAATTTTATAATTCTTTAATTACTAGGAATAATTTGAGATTGTTTATCGAATGATGATTTCGATCTTAGATTATTATACTCAAATAATTATCTCCAGGGTATAATGAAATTTGAAGTTTGAACTCTTTTGATCATTATTATTTCTCTGACTGAATGGAAAAGATTGAGGTTATCTATTGATATTGACGATTGTTCTACAAAAGATGGATTAGAGTTATTTATAATTTAATTTGATAATGAATTGATTAATTAAGAGTTGTTAATGTTTAGATAAAGAAAATTGATATACTTACTTAGAATAGAGACATTGATTTTGATTATAAGAAAAATATAGTTTTGATTTAGATCAATTTTTGAGTTATTAATTTTTATTATGGAATGATTTAATGATAAAATTTGCTTCAAGAATTAGAATATTTAAGAGTTTGAGGGTTTGAGTAAGAAAATTTCGATGACTAGAAATAGTGATATTGATTCAATCAACAATGGTGATATTGATTTTTATGAAATAACTTAATGATGAAGTTGTATCGAGAATTAAAATATCAAAAGCTTGAGAATGAGATTGAAATGATAAATCTTCAACCTTTGAAAGTACGAATAAGAGAAAATATTTTTGAATTTTGATTGATTAGGATGTCATCAAATGATTCATAAGAAGTATGTTTTTCCTATCTTATGATGGGTTGAAATTAAGAGTGGATAATATATATAAAAAAAAATGAATGATGATGATGAATGAAGTTCTTATGCAAGAATAGAGACATTGATCCTCTTCTATTCACAAGAGATAGATTTGATTTTAATTTGAGTCATGAGATATTGAATATGATTTTTACAGGAAATGAGATCATAATTTCGAAATCTTGAAATATTGAAAATCTTTGAGATGTTGATCTTGATAAATAAGAAAATAAATGGTTCCATTTCAGATCAATATTTGATGTATTGACTTTTTCCTTATGAAATGATTTAAGAATGAATTTATATCAAGAATTAGAATATTAAAATATTTTGAGGATGAAATTCAAGTAAGAAACTATGAAGACTCAAGCAAGAAAAATTTTAAGGACAAAATTTCTTTTAGAGGGGAAGAATGTCAAGGCCCGACCTATTGAGCCTTAAACCTAGCTAAATACAAAAAAAAAAAAAAGAACAGAGGATTGACGGGAGAAAGAAGACTCCCGTTGAGAGTCTTCTTCCAACCCCAATGAGTAGATTTAATCTGAGCCAAACTCCTCCCCTGGTCCTCTTTAAAGAGAGGCCAACCCTCCCCTACAAACCCCATGAGCTCCGGCTGCCTTCTATTCCCTTCTTCTCTTGAGAAATTTTTACCGAGTTCACCCAAAATCAAGACCATTGATCATTGGAAAAAAGGGTAAGAACTTTTTCCAATCCTTCTCCTCATCTTCCAGAGTCTATAGGTGCTGGGACTTTGATCGACAATCATCGAATTTTGGCCAAATAAGGGGCTCGAATTATTTCCCCTGTTTTTTCGTGTTGTTTTGAATTTTTTTTCATCCTCTTTGGTCACCGCCGATCATCGAATTTGGGTCGCTGGTCATCGCTTGAGATTACCCTCTAACCTTGGGAGGTCATAGGTTGGGAGGAGACCTCCCCTACCTTGGGAACAAGGGGATCAAAGGATCCCCTGTTCTGTGAAAGAAGAAGAAGAGAAGAAGACCACGCGGTCCCCTCTCCCGTGTGGAAGAAAAGAAAAAAAAAAAAGAAGGAAGAAAAAGAAAAAAGAAAAGAAGAAGGAAAAGATAAAGGAAAAGAAAAAAAAAGAAAGAAGAAAAATAAAATGATAATAATATAATAATAATAAATAGGATTTTCTCCTCTCTCTTCCGTGAAGAAAAAGAAAAAAAAAGAGAGAGAAAAGAAAAGAAAAAAAAATTATTAAATTAATTAATAAATAATGATATAAATAATAAAATATGAGAAAAAGAGTTTCTCCCTCTTCCCTCTCTCCCTTCAACCTGAACTAGTATTTTCTCTCTCTAGAATTGGATTTTCTCTCTCTACTTTCTCTCTCTAGAATCCTCCCTCTGGATTATTTCTCTCTCCTAAGATTTTTAGAATTTTGAGAAGAATGATGATGAATTTAAATGATTCTCGTAATGGATTTTTGATCTGTGATCGTCGGACGGTACACCGACATCCACTTTGATCAGATCAGTTATTTTTAGATTTTATTTCTCATGATCTTATTGAATTATCCACATGATAATTTTAGCATGATTTGATCTGATCGATCGAATTTGTTGAATTATATCGTCTGAGGAGTTCAAGATGAGTTTTCTCTCTCTAAAATTTTTTCTCTCTAGAATTTTCTCTCTCTAAAGTCATTTCTCTCTCTCGATCGATTTTTCTCTCTTGATCGATTTATCAATGAAGAAATTCTTTCAGTAGTCCTGATCTGATTCTAATGAAGAATCCTGATCCATGATTGTCAGACAGCATACTGGCACCCACCTTAATCAGACCATGAATCTTTAGATTTGATTATCCATGATTTCGATCTAGCCATGACTTGATTTGATCACGTTGATTTCACCAATCGAGATATTGGATCAATCGTAATGCTAGATTGTGTCACCTGATCAATTCGAATTGTACCTCATGAATTCTCTCTCCTCTAATTTTCTCTCTTTACTTGATTTTATGAAATCGATGAAGAAACTTCGATCCTATCACTTCGAATCCGATTTGATCTGATAGTCAAACTTTGGATTGTTTAGGTCCTAATTCGATTTTGATTAGATGAAATTAGATGATCGGACCCAATCTAAACCGTTGAAATATGGTGTTCGTATTCTTTCTAATTATTGAAATTGATTCTGTATAGGATTGTGGATGTTTGATCATGGGATATCGCGATATGATCTACGAACAGAATTTTTGGAAGAAAATTTATAGAATTATATGGATTTATTGGAATGCGTTCGAGGTAAGTAATGTTTTACTTTTTCTAGATTTATCGGTAAATTATAATGTATTTTTCTGACATGATTTGTGAAATGATGCATGAATTAGATGAATGGTATTTTGTTATGAAAATATCTTATTTGAAATGTTATGATGAAGCATGATTGAACATATTGATTTCATGATGCATTACATTGATTGATTTCGATACTACATGATTATATGTTTTATTATCGAAATTAGAATATGAAATATGATTTATGAAGAATTATGATATAAGAAACATTATGAATTGACAACTTGACTATGTAAAGGACCCCGCCAATGGGGGCATATACGTTGGCAATTGATTGTCCTGAGGATTTATGTCGCCAGCGAGACCAGCGACATGTCGCCAAAGAGACCAGTGATAAACCGCCAGCGAGACCAGCGGTTCCAAAGGACATAGCTGCTAGATAATTCGCAGCCTACCGCAAGCAGATACGCGGTATTATGACCTTGCCACAGGAATAATGTGGTCATAGCTCATGGTTGACGAAAAGAAATTAAGAATAACAAAAATTGAAATCTCGAAAGAAACTTGAATTTTCGAAAAAGAAATGAATTTGGCATGAATTATATTGCATAATTGAAATTGATTTCGAATTGATAAACTATATATGCTTATTTTCTATAAATGATTATTTACTTAAATGCCTGATGAAATCTGTTGAAAAGTGATCATTGCTTACTGGGCTGTCTAGTTCATTACCTCCTATTTTATTGTTTTTACAGATGTTGAGGAATTAAGATGATACAAGATATGAATGGAAGAGTGATCAGAAGCAGAATCTTCATACTTTTATTTTAGGTTGAAAGGTTTATTGAATTTGATGCAAAGCCTTTGAATTGTTGTTGAATTTATTGAGATATTAAAGAAAAAAATTTAGGTTGTTATATTTTAAATTTAAATTGTTGACTAATTATTCCGCTGTTGTTTTAGAATAGGATGATAAGATGCCTTGCATGTTTATGGGAAAAGTTTTCTATGAGTATGCGGCGGTTGCCATGACCCTCGATTCAAAATCTCGGATCGGAGGCGTGACAGATAACCTACGTAAGCGTAAATTTCCATCGCCTGATCACTATCCTCTGTGTTGTTCTATGGACGAAAGCGTTGACCACCTATTCCTTGCATGTTAATTCTCCTCCCAAGTTTGGAATGTGATCACCCAGCGTTTTTCTCTACCTCCCCCACCACATAATGTTCAAGGCCTCCTGGGCGAATGGATGACTAATTTCAAAACAGGAACTTCTAAACAAGCAATACTTTGTGTAATTTCTGCAATTATGTGGTGCCTGTGGAAACAATGAAACAAAAGGGTTTTTAGATTTGAGGCATACTCCTATGGAAAGACAATCGAGACAGGATTAGCAGTGTTAAAAGTGGCTTCAGGCTGCTAAATCATGGAAACAGGAGCCGACCACATCCCTGTTTAACTCCCTGAGGTGCCTGTTGTCAGAGTAGAATAGAGCTTTTGGCACTTTCAGATATGAAGATCACAACTCACGTCCAGTTTGACAAAGATAAGAGCTGCAACCAAATCATCTGTTGCTTACCCTAACTCTCTATGTCAATGATATCTGAAGCCATAATTAGTGTTTTCAAATATGCAACCTTAAACTCTGAAACTCTGAAGTCCACAACCCTGTTATTTAAGTTTTTCAGAATCTGTATCTGAATTTCTGTAATTTGATAACCTGTAAACCTGACTCTGCAGCTACCTTTGTTCGTCTTAGAATTGAGCTTCCTCAGCTTGATTCGTTACTCTGTAAATATACATCATGCTCAAATAAATTCTGGGTGGTATCACCTCCCATTTCATCAAAAAAAAAAAATCAATTTAAAAAAATGCCATCAAATAAACAAGATAGAACCCTCTAAATCACGTTTGAAACTCATGCTGATAATAAAATATGCACCTTAGAGTCCTGCGCATCAAGTATGGCATCTGCGAGAACTCTATAATTCTCGGCTTCAATGTATTCCCAGTTGTTATGATACATCGTGAGAAGATATTTTAGCACAGGCTTCGCTACATGCATCGGAAACCCAATGGCTTTCATTGCTTCAATGCTACGAGTGCTCTCTCAGGAATCGGGGCCATTTTTTAAAATCAGCGCTATCAGAACCTCAAATAAGAAGCACAAATTTGGTGATGCCGCAACTTAATCCACCAATCGAAACATATTCAAGAAGGAGATCAAAAATCATAGCTTAAATAAGATTAACACACGTAGATTCAAGATTCAACTTCAAAGATGTGATAAATCAAGATAAAAGTAAAGATTCTTCGATCGGGGCATAAAGGTAAGGGATGAGGGGATAAAGATTCAAGAAAAAAAGCAAGGACCCTAATGGGGGACCTGAAGCATATTAATAACTTAGCGAGGAAAAAGGAATCGAGATCTGGGACTTCTGCAAGTTACCTCAAGCGATTTGAAGACGAAACAAAGAAGAGACTGCAATTCTTGAAGCAATTTCGCTTGATAAATGCTAGGGCGAGCCCGAAACCCTCTCCCTAACCTTGATCCCAAGGGAATCTTGTCCACACTTGCATGCTATTCAGGGATCGATCGAGGCGTAGTGTTTGGGAGAAGAGGACCCTAAGTCCACCTCAGCCGCTCAGTCATGTTCTCTCTCTAGACGCTGTGGTAATGGAGGGAAATGGGACAAATGAAGATGGGTCACATGTTGCCCTTCGATTCAATTGCCTAGCGGGTTTGGTTTAAGTAGTCGATATATTCAAACCACGTTACAAGAATCATGCATCCACAGTATTTATGTTAGGAGCATGGATTCTCTGTAGTATACTGTTGGGTATAAAATATTCTCAGCCGAGGTTTATAAAAGATCGATCCTTTCAGGATTTTTTCGACTTCCAATCTTGTGTAGCATCTCTCTGAACCTCCTCAACCGTCCGGAGTTCTCCGACAATAAGCTTTTGCATTCATCTACCGGGCCGCCCCAAAAGCTCTTTGGGCCTCACTATCAGCCGACCTTCTACAGTAATCAACTATCCTCCAAATCCCTTCTGAACTTCTTCCGGCCGCGGACGACCCTACTCCGAACTTCTTCCAGACTTCGTCAATATCCGAGCTCCTCCGACAACGAGATTTCTACAGTAACCAGACTCCATCCAAGTTTCTACGGCGGTCGACCGCCTTTCAGATTCCAACCGAGCTCCTGCGAGAGCCGAACTCCCACTACAGGCGGTCTACTCTTGATATCTACTGTAAGTGAATTTCATTCGAGCCTCTACTGTAAACGAATTTCTTCCAAACTTCTATTACAGGTAGACTTCAGCCGAGCTTCCTCATAGCAGGTGGATTCTAGATGAGCTTCTACAACAGGACAGGCTCCACCAGCCGGGACACTACTCCGAGCTTCCACGACAACTGATCCTCATCCGAGCTCCTGCGAGAGCCGAACTCCCACTGCAGGCGGTCTACTCTGGATATCTACTCTGAGCTTCTCCACAGCGGATGGATTTCGGGCGAGCTTCTACAACGGGACAGGCTCCACCAGTCGGGACACTACTCCGAGCTTCCACGACAACTGATCCTCATCCGAGCTCCTACAATAAGCGGCCTCCTTTCGGCCTTCTGCAAGAACCAGACTCCGTTCGAACTTCCACAATGGATGGATTTCGGATGAGCTTCTGCAACAAGCGGGCTCCAGCAGCTGGGTCTCTACGATGGCCGATCACCTCCGGTGTCTGCCGAACCTCCCCAACACTATCCGAAGTCCATCGCCGGCAGACCCTCTGCCAGATTCTTCATAAAATCGGACTTTTCCGACGGATAATCTTCAGACAAGCTTCCACACCAGACGAATCCCAGATGGACTTCTCTAGCAATCAGACTCCTATCGGACTTTGCCAATGAAAAATCTCCATCCAAGCTTCTACAACAGATGACTCCCGCCTGTAGCATCAGCGCCCGAGGCATCCAACAACAGTAGACTCATCAGCAACCTCGGAATATCCAAGCTTCTCCTAGATCGATGAGATAGAGAGCCATTCTGCTCCATCAGACATCCCAACCGAGCTTCAGCTGACAGATCCGAACTCTCTGGCAAGCCACGACAAGGGCCACTACCTTGCTCCACTCCCTAGCAAGCCACGACAATGGATACCACTCCACTCTCCATAACAAACTCCACGTGGCCTTAAACGGCCCATAACGCCACTACTCTCCATAACAGACTCCGCGCGGCTCTGAACGGCCCACTATCAGGCAGTTACAGATATCACTGTCAATCAGTTATGTTCTCTGTCTATAAAAAGGGACCCTCAGATACGTTCTTCTCTAAGCTCAAAAAACTCTATCTCGAAACTCTGTTAAAATTTTCACTCGAGCACTCCATTTCTGTTGAAGCAGAGTACTGACTTGAGCGTCGGAGGGTCTTGCCGGAGCACCCCCAACTCCGATTTAGACTTCCTTTGTAGGTCCCGACGGCGGCTGCGGTCATCCCAGCTCCAGCTTCTCCGATTTCGACAAAATTCTGCACCAACAGAATTGGCGCTAGAGGAAGGATCTGTGTCTTCGCAGTACCCCTGCTCTTAAAGGAGTGCTCAACGGGACTATCTCTGTTCATCTTCTCCGACATCCTCTTCTCCTTCTCCTACTAGATCTCCACCTGGTGCCTCCCCGAAAGGCATCCACCAGGCGATCCACGGCCTCCGCGGCCAGATCTCAGGCTCCGGCCTCGCCTCCAGTTTCTCTGGCTCCTCCTCCTCCTCCGATAACGATGGTCGGCATGGAGCAGTTCGACCTGCTGGTTCAGTAGGTCAAAGGCCTCACCGAAGCAGTGCAGGCCATGCAGCAGCAGCAGCAACAGCCGCAGGCATCAGTGCGGTTGGAAAGAGCATCATCAGAGTTCCAAAATCCGACAGTAGGGTGGGCCACTTGGGCCAGTCGCCCTGTCTTCCTCGGAAAGGGAAATCCGAGGGTGGAGAGCCCTCGGTTTGATCACGATTCCACTCCCAGAGGATCCCTACCTTCATTCTGCCAGAAGACCCTCGAGACTCGTAGTCGAGAGGACCTCCTGGATCAAAGGCTCCAGGAGATGAGCCGACGGATCGAAGAACTCCACCACGCTCCTGCTTATGGTGAGGACATCTGTACTGACCATCCTTTCTCTCAAATGATCATGCAGGAACCGATCCCATCAAACTTCAAGCTCCCCCAATTCGAAAGTTACGACGGAACCTCGGATCCGATTGACCACTTGGAGGCCTTTCAGATAATGATGCTGCTTCATGGCGTGCCAGACGCCATCCTGTGCCGAGCTCTCCCATCCACTCTGAAGGAAGCAACAAGGAATTGGTATTTGGTGCTGAAACCGAGTACCATCTTCTCCTTTGATCAGATGAGCCACCAGTTTGCGGCTCATTTTGTTAGCACCGGCATCCCCGGAGAGGTTCGGAGTCCCTCATCAACATCAAGCAGAAGGAGGGAGAATCCATCTGAGCTTACATCAACTATTTCAACATCGTCGTGTTGGAGGTCCGGAACTTAGACCAATCGGTCGCGATGGCCGCCCTGAAGGGCGGTCTTCAAAAGAATGATCTTCTATTTTCCCTGAAAAAGAAGTATCCCAAGGACTTTGCTGATTTACTGGCTCGGGCCGAAGGATATGCCCGAGCAGAAGAAGCCTTCAAGATAAAGGACGAGGAGACCATGAAGGAGCGGCAGGCGGGAGACTCCAGCAAACCTGCAGTTGAACTCGACCGCATTCTCGAACTCCTCCCAGACACAGGCATGTCCGGACTCTTCCCCGAGCTCATAAGCAGAGAAGCCCGGACCACAGAGTTCGACGAAGCTCTCCCCCTGGAAGATTCCACAGCTATGCCCCTCTCAACACATTGAAAACTCAAGTACTTATGGAGGTTAGAGAGCAGCTGCAAAGGTCGGAAAGGATGCGCTCGTACCCCGGGAAGCGCAACCCAAACAAATTCTGCCTCTATCATCGTGACCACGGCCACGACACAGAGGAGTGTATTCAGCTCCGAGACGAGATCGAGGAGCTCATCAGACGAGGTCGGCTCGACAGATTTATTCGACACCGACCTGAAGGTAGGGAAGATCGGCCTAGGGCCTTACTGCAGCTGGAGCCACCAAGGAGGGAGGAGCAGCCTGAAGATCGGCCTCCGATTGGGATTATTAACTCCATCTCAAGAGGACCCCGATGGGGAGCAGACCTTCCATGGCTATAGGATTCGAAAAATCCTCGAATGTATTGCCAACAACTTTGCTCTAAATAAAAATTTCTTTCATATTTACGTATTTTTTCTTTTGGCATGAGCTTATAATGACAGAAAGTAACTCCCCCATACAAATAAAATTAAGCGCGTTAGGAACAGGAGAAAAACCTCGTCCTAACACGAGCAAAGTAGAAGGCCTAGTTTCTTAAAGATCGGATGGGGGGAGAGGTCCTTGCAACGGCCCTTATGTGCCCCCACGGCCTTGTTAGGAACAGAAGAAGAACCTCGTCCTAATATGAGTAAAGTCGAAGGTCCGATTTCTTAAAGACCGGATGGGAGGAGAGGCCCTTGCAATGGCCCTTATGTGCCCCCACGGCTTTGTTAAGAATAGGAGGAGAACCTCATCCTAACATGAGCAAAGTCGAAGGCCCGATTTCTTAAAGATCGAATGGGGGGAGAGGCCCTTGCAACGGCCCTTATGTGCCCCCACGGCCTTGTTAGGAACAAAAGGAGAACCTCATCCTAACATGAGCAAAGTCAAAGGTCCGATTTTTTAAAGACCGGATGGGGGAAGAGGCCTTTGCAACGGCCCTTATGTGGCCCCACGGCCTTGTTAGGAACAGGAGGAGAACCTCATTCTAACATGAGCAAAGTCGAAGGCCCGATTTCTTAAAGATCGGATGGGGGGAGAGGCCCCTGCAGCGGCCCTTACGTGCCCCCACAGCCCTGTTAGGAGCAGGAGGAGAACCTCATCCTAACATGAGCTAAAATCGACTGCGTCAGGAACGAAAGGAGAACCTCGCCCTGACATAAATGACGACCCGATCGTTCGAGACCGGATAAGAAGGAAAGCCTCCTCAACGACTCCTCTACACTCCTACAACCCCATTAGGGGCAGAAGGAAAATCCTCACTCGAACACAAAAAAGGGGGGAAGAGGAAAAGAAAAATGATGAACTACACCAGTGATAAGTGAAAAACAGACTACATCGAAGACACAAGGGACCTCGTCTCAACGAGGAAAGAGACTCTTATCAAAAACCCTCAGTCTCTAAGAGGGAACTCAGTGCAGGTCAAAAAAAAATTGACTTTCTCAAGGTAACGAGAAGTTCGGGCCCCCAAGCTCGAGCATTGGGAGGAACCGTCAAGCTCAAATGGCCTCGAAAGGACCTATGGTCATAAACAAAAAGGATAAATCAACACAGTGACGATCAGGAACCCTCAAACAACATCGACATCGAATAATATGGAAGACAAAAGAAGTTCAGTAAATGACGACTCAAAGCAAGAACAGACGAGAAATTACAAACTACACCGACGTCGCACAAGATGGAAGACAAAAGAAGTTCGAAAAATAACAACTCGATACCAGAATGGACAAGGTAATAGAAAATTTCCTTTTCATTTCATTAGTGAAGTGTACATTACAAAGTCTTGAAGGCCAAAAAAAGAGAGAAACGACAAGAAAAGAAAAAGAATACATGAAAAGATAAAAAAAAAAAGAGGCTCTAAGGAAGCCCAGTTTCTTCCAACTTCGAGCTCTCGGTTCCAGTCCTTCTATGGATTGCCTTAAGTTTTCGACTTCTTCCTTTAGTTCCATCTTTCTCAGCAGCATATTTCGATACATCTGGTAAAACCATTATCGCACTGTACCTAGGGCAGTGCTCCAACGGGAATTCCAAAAAGAAAAAATCTTTTTCGAAAAGGCTCCAGTACCAGCGTGCCGAACGCCAAAATATCTGGCAACCACCGAGTGTGGAAATCGAGGGGCGGCAACTTCGGCTGTGAAAATTTCTCTGTACTTCCTTCATTCGAAATCCAAACTCGAAAGTAGGGAGACTGGTGTTGGGTATAAAATACCCCCAGCCAAAGTTTGTAAAAGACCGACCCTTCTAGGACTTTTCCGGCTTCCGACCTTGTGTGGCGTCTCTCTGAACCCCCTCAACCGTCTGGACTTCTCCGACAATGAGCTTCTGCATTCATCTACCGGGCCGTCCCAAAAGCTCTCTGGGCCTCACTATCAGCCGATCTTCTACAGTAATCAACTATCCTCCGAATCCCTTCTGGACTTCTTCCAACCGCAGATGACCCTACTCCGAACTTCTTCCGAACTTCATCAATATTCGAGCTCCTCCGATAATGAGATTTCTACAGTAACCAGACTCCATCCAAGTTTCTACGATGGTCGATCGTCTTTCGGATTCCAACCGAGCTTCTGTGAGAGCCAAACTTCTACTGCAGGCGGTCTACTCTGGATATCTACTGTAAGTGAATTCCATTTGAGCCTCTACTGTAAACGAATTTCTTCCAAACTTCTATTATAGGTAGACTTCAGTCGAACTTCTCCATAGCGGATAGATTCCAGACGAGCTTCTACAGCGGGACAGGCTCCACCGGCTGGGACACTACTCCGAGCTTCCATGACAGCTGATCCTCATCCGAGCTCCTGCGAGAGCTGAACTCCCACTGCAAGCGGTCTACTCTGGATATCTACTCCGAGCTTCTCCATAGTGGATAGATTCTGGGCGAGCTTCTACAATGGGACAGGCTCCACCAGCCGGGACACTACTCCGAGTTTCCACGACAACTGATCCTCATTCGAGCTCCTACAATAAGCGGCCTCCTTTCGACCTTCTGCAAGAACCGGACTCCGTCCGAACTTCCACAATGGATGGATTCCGGATGAGCTTCTGCAATAGGCGGGCTCCAGCGGCTGGGTCTCTACGATGGCCGATCGCCTCCGGTGTCTGCCGAACCTCCCCAACGCTATCCGAAGTCCATCGTCGGTCGACCCTCCATCAGATTCTTCATAAAATTGGACTTTTCTGACAGATAATCTTCAGACAAGCTTCCACACCAGGCGAATCTCAGATGGACTTCTCTAGCAATCGGACTCCTACCGGACTTTGCCAACAAAAAATCTCCATCCAAGCTTCTACAGCAGATGACTCTCGCCTGTAGCGTCAACGCCCGAGGCATCCGATAATAATAGACTCATCAGCAACCTCGAAACATCCGAGCTTCTCCTAGATCGACGAGACAGAGAGCCATTCTTCTCCATCAGACTTCCTAGCCGAGCTTCAGCTGACAGATCCGAACTCTCTGGCAAGCCACAATAAGGGCCACTACCTTGCTCCACTCCCTGGCAAGCCACGACAAGGGCCACTACCTTGCTCCACTTTCTGGCAAGTCACGACAATGGACACCACTCCACTCTCCATAACAAACTCCACGTGGCCTTAAATGGCCCCTGACGCCACTACTCTCCATAATAGACTCTGCACGGCTCTGAATGGCCCACTACCAAGTAGTTACAGACATCACTGTCAATCAGTTACGCTCTCCATTTATAAAAAGAGACCCTCAGATACGTTCTTCTCTAAGCTCAAAAAACTCTATCTTGAAACTCTGCTAAAATTTTTACTCGAGCACTCCATTTATGTTGAAGCAGAGTACTGACTTGAGCGTCGGAGGGTCTTGCCGAAGCACCCCCAACTCTGGATTAGACTTCCCTTGCAGGTCCCGATGGTGGCCGCGGTCATCCCAGCTCCAGCTTCTTCGACTTCGGCAGAATTCTACACCAACATATACTATATAGTATAATGCATCATGTATATCATCGATCACATGATAAATAATTATATATATATATATATTGGATATAAAATAATCCCAGCCGAAGTTCGTAAGAGCCAATCCTTTCAGGACTCTTCCGGCTTCTGATCTTGTGCGGCGTCTTTCTGATCTCCCCCGATTGTCCGAGCTTCCACAGTACCATCCGGACTCCTCCAGCAGTCGACCTTCCACGGTATCCTCCAGATTCCTCCAATGGATGAACTCCTATCGTACCCTCCAAACTTCTCGGATAATGAGTTCCTTCAGTCGTCTATCGGACTGCTCCAAATACTCTCTGGACTTCATTATCAGCCGATTTTCTACAGTGATCGACTACTCTCCAAATCTCTTCCAGACTTTCTCCTATCACGATCGACTATACTCCGAGCTTCTTCCGAACTTCATCAATGTCCGAGCTTCTCCTACAGTCGGATTTCTACTCCGAACTTCTATTGCAAGCAGACTCCATTCGAGCTTCTATAGTAAGTGGTCTACTCCGAACTTCTATTGCAAGTAAACTTCATCCGAGCTTCTATAATAAGCGGTCTCCATCCGGGCTTCCATGACAACCGATCTTCATCCGGACTTCTACGGCAATCGATCTCCATCTGAGCTTCTACGATAAACGATCTCCATCCGGACTTCTACGGCAACCAGTCTCCATTCGAGCCTCTACAGTAAGTGGCCTTCTTCCGAACTCCTACAAGAATCAGACTCCGAATGAACTTCTACAGCGATTGGATTCCGGACAAACTTCTACAATGGACGGGCTCCAGCAATCGGATTTCTACAGTGACCGACTGTCTTCGGTGTCTTCCATACCTCTCCAGCCATCAACCTTCAATAGTACCAGCCGACCTTCCACAGTGTCCTCTAGACTCCTCCAGCGGATGACTTCCGTCTGCAGCATTGACGTCTAAGGCACCCAACAACAGTTAACCCATCAGCAACCTCAGAAACATCCAAGCTTCTCTTAGATTGCTGAGACAGAGAGCTATTCCGCTCCACCAGACATCCCAACTGAGCTTCAGCCATCCGCAACAAACTCCACGTGGCCCCACCACTCTTTGGCAAGTCACGACAATGGACACCACTACTCTCTGCAACAAACTTCACGTGGCCCCACCACTCTCTGGCAAGTCGCGACAACGGACACCACTACTCTTCGCAACAAACTCCACGTGGCCCCACCACTCTCTGGCAAGTCGCGACAACAGACACCATTACTCTCCGTAACAAACTCCACGTGACCCTGAATGGCCCACGACCAGGCAGTTACGGATGTCGTTGTCAATCAGTTATGCTCTCTCATCTATAAATGAGACCCCTCAGATACGTTCTCCTCTAAGTTCTAAATGCTATCTCAAAACTCTGCTAAAATCCCATTCGAGTGCTCCATTTCTGTTGAGGCAGAGTACTAACTTAAGTGTCGGAGGGTCTTGCCGGAGCACTCCCAACTCTGGTTTAGCCCCCCTTGTAGGTCCCGATGGCGGCCACAATCCCCTCGACTCCAGCTTCTCTGACATCGGTGGAATTCTGCACCAACAGAATTGGTGCTAGAAGAAGGGTGTGTGTCTTCGCAGGATCCTTGTTCTTAAAGGAGTACTCAATAGGACTGTCTCTGATCATCTTCTTTGACATCTTCTTCTTCTTCTCCTGCCAGATCCCCATCTGATGCCTCCCTGAAAGGCATCCACCAGGCGATCTATGGCCTCCGTGGCCAGATCTCAGTGAGATCCGCAAGCTCCGACCTCGTTTCCAATTTTTCAGGCTCCTCCTCCTCCGACAACAGCAGTCAACATGGAGCAGTTTGACCTACTGATTCAGCAGGTCAGGGGCCTCACTGAAGCGGTGTAGGCCATGCAGCAGTAGCAGCAGCAGCCGCAGGCATCTGTGCAGCTGGAAGAAGCATCGTCGGAGTTTTAGAATCCAGCGATCGGGCGGCCCACTTGGGCCAGTCGCCCTATATTCCCCGAAAAGGGGAAGCAGAGGGCAGAGAGCCCTCTATCTGATCATGATTCCACCCTCAGAGGGTCCCTACCTCCGTTCTGCCAGTAAACCCTCAAGACTCGCAATCGAGAGGATCTTCTGGATCAAAAATTTCAAGAGATGAACCGACGGATCGAAGAGCTCCGCCATGCTCCACCTGCTTACGGTGAGGATATCTGTACTGATCCTCCTTTTTCTCAAATGATTATGCATGAACCGATCCCATCGAACTTCAAGCTCCCCCAATTTGAGAGCTACGATGGGACCTCGAATCCGGTTGACCACCTGGAGGTTTTTCGGACAATGATGCTGCTCTATGGCACACCAAACACCATCCTATGCCGAGCTTTCCCATCTACCTTGAAGGGAGCAGCAAGAAATTGGTACTCGACCCTGAAGTCGGGCACTATCTTCTCCTTTGATCAAATGAGCCACCAATTTGTGGCTCATTTCGTTAGCAGCCGACATCCCCGGAGAGGTTCGGAGTTCCTCATCAACATCAAACAAAAGGAGGGAGAATCCATCCAAACTTATGTCAACCATTTTAACACCGCCGCATTGGAGGTCCGGAACTTGGACCAATCAGTTGCAATGGCCGCCCTGAAGAGCGGTCTCCAAAAGAATGATCTTTTGTTTTTCCTAGAAAAGAAGTATCCTAAGGACTTCGCTGATTTGCTGGCTTGGGCCGAAGGATATGCTCGAGCAGAGGAAGCCTTCAAGCTGAAGGATGAGGAGGCCATGAAGGAGCGGCAGGCGGGTGACTCCAGCAAGCCCGCAGCTGAAAAAGGGCCGAGTGAAGCTCGACTATATTCTCGAACTCCCCCCGGATATAAGCGTGTCCGAACTCCTCTCCGAGCTTGTAGGCAGAGAAGTTCGGACCGCAGAGTTCGGTGGAGCTCTCCCCCAGAAAGATTCCACAGCTACGCCCCTCTCAATGCTCCAAAAACTCAAGTGCTGATGGAGGTCAGGGAGCAGCTGCCAAGGTCGGAAAGGATGCGCACACACTCCGAAAAGAACAACCCTAACAAGTTCTGTCTCTATCATCGTGACCACGGCCATGACACGGAGGAGTGTATTCAGCTCTGAGATGAGATCGAGGAGCTCATCAGATGAGGTTGGCTCGACAGATTCATCTGACGTTGGTCTGAAGGTAGAGAAGATTGGCCGAGGGCCCTACCACAACCAGAGCCGCCAAAGAGGGAAGAACAGCCTGAAGATTGACCTCCAACAGGAATCATCAACACCATCTCTGGAGGACCCCAACGGGGAGCGGCCAGTGGATCGACCGGACCGTCCAAACGATAGAGGACTGAAGAATCTATAACCTTTGCTGAAGAAGATGCCCTGGAGATTCAATTTCCCCATAATGATGCAGTCGTAGTTTTTTTAAATATTGCTGACTATGATGTACGCCGCATTCTTGTTGATAATGGAAGCTTGATCGATATTTTGTTTTACGATGCATTCTCAAAAATATCCATTCCGGATGATCGATTAGGGCCGATAAGCTCTCCGTTGGTAGGGTTCACTGGCGATGCTATGGCAGTGGAAGAAGTAATAACTTTGACCGTAGTTGCAGGTCGGTGCCCGAAACAATCTAAAGTGCAAGTGGATTTTCTGGTAGTAAGGGCACCGTCTGCCTACAATGTAATACTCGGCCGACTTGGCCTCAACACCCTCCGAGCTGTGGTATCAACCTACCATTTGAAATTAAAATTTTCTACTAGCCAAGGGGTCGGAGAGGTCAGAGAAGATCAAGTCTTGGCAAGACACTGCTATAATATAGCCTTACAAAGAAATGGTCAGTCTGATCCCTATCTGATTGATGGATTAGACACTCACGATGATCTTGCTGAAGAACGGGGTGAGCCAATTGAAGATCTTGTCTCAATTCCTTTGAACGATAGGAATGAGGAGCATGTGGTGAAGATCGGCTCTAACCTGGAAGAAGAGGTACAGACACGGCTCATCAATTTTTTACAAAAGAATGCGGATGTTTTCGCTTGGGTTCTGACGGACATGCCGGGGATTGATGCAGAAGTCATGGAACACCGTCTAGCTGTTGATCCCAAACATCGATCGATGAAGAAAAAAATCCGAGGTCATGCATCGGAAAGGCAGAAAGCAATAGTTGAGGAAGTTGATAAACTCCTGAAAGCCAGGTTCATCAAAGAAGTCAACTACCCGAACTGGGTCTCCAATGTGATTCTCGTCAAGAAGGCGAACGGCAAGTGGAGGATGTGTAATGACTTCAAAAAGCTGAACAAAGCCTGTCCGAAGGACAGTTACCCTCTGTCCAGAATTGATCAATTAGTGGATGCAATCTCGAGCCACGAGCTTCTCATTTTCATGGATGTATTTTTCAGCTACAATCAAATCAGGATGGTACCAGAGGATGAAGAAAAAACTACTTTTATCACTAACCAAAAAAGATTCATACCATCTAGGAAATGACCGCCCCGAAGTCAATAAAGAAAGTTCAGCGCCTTACTAGGAGAGTAGCAGCTCTGAATCGCTTCGTCTCAAGGTCGGCCAAATGGTGCCTACCTTTCTTTCAGACTCTCAAGCAGTCGAAGAACTTCTGTTGGATCACTGAATGTCAGCAAATGTTGGAAGAATTGAAGAACTACCTCGGCTCACCTCTGCTATTGGCAAAGTCCGAACCCAGAGAGGAGTTGTTCCTGTACCTGGCGGTCTCCCCTGTGGCTCTCGCAACAGTTCTGGTTAAGGAAGAAGCAAAAATTCAACGATCGATCTACTACATAAGTCGAGTATTGAGAGACGCCGAAATCAGATATACTAAGATAGAGAAACTAACTTACGCCTTGTTAATTGCAGCTCGAAGGCTCTGACCTAACTTTCAAGGGCACACCATAACACTACTCACCGACCAGCCGATTAAGGCAGTTCTGTATCGAGTAGATGCTTCTGAAAGGATAGCAAAATGGACAGTCGAGTTCACAGAATTCGACATCAACTATCGACCTTGGTCGGTGATAAAAGCCTAGATATTAGCAGACTTCATAGTGGAATGCACTATCCTGGAAGAAGCTGAACTTGAACGAGGTGAAGCTGACAACCCCGGGCTCCAGCCGAACTCCCTTGAGAAAAGAACAGATTGTTGGGAAATGTGTCTCAAAAGTCAATCGTCAAGCTGTTGACAATTGAGCAACCATATATTGTAATTGATTTGTTAATAAATAAAATATATTTTTGGCATTTTCATTATAAGTCTTCATCTTCTAATGAATTTCGTTGTTATGATGAAGTCCTTAGGACTATTTAAGTTCGATAAAGAGAGAATTTATCGATTAGTCCTTAAAACTGTTCACGATCAAATGATAAGCTGTTAATATGGACGACAGCTTCTATCAAGCATAGGTCGCTGTAGGCCATATAGGTTGGCTGTCCTCTTAATCAAAGAGTGTGGAGACACTGGTATGGCATACAGGTAAGATGTAAGGGTACATCATCATTGAACGTGACCAACTCCAGAGTATTCTGCTGTCGAGAATGTCTCTGATGGGATATAGGTATAAGTATCCCTTAGACCTGAGATCGCCTGAGTGACTTGCAAGCAACTCACTGTTCTTTGGTACTGGACTAACTAAATTTTTAATTCAGAGATAAAAAGCTTCTGGGCACAGTCAAGTACTTGCGAAGTCAGAGTGTGATCGAGATGGGATTGACCACTCCAAGAGTTGGAGAAGAATGAGTCACTGTATTTCAATTTAGCAAAATCTTGACCAGGATAATTTATCAGATGGATTTGATATTTTGAAATACAATGTGGACAACCTGATCAGAGTTGATAGTTGAACTCTGAGATGTTCTATGATCATTTTGGTTAAAGAGATGAATTATATGGAAACTATATCCGCATGGGTTCTAAGGATGTTGTTCTACACATTCGACCTATCCGGTCGTCGGGTACCATTGTTAGATGGTCACTTCGATTGGTATAAAAATTTATTTTTATACTACTGACTTAGGTTCGAACCTATGAGGTCACATACATTAGAGTTCATGATCCGATCAGATGGTTGATCAATGATTAAGAATCGTTCTAGGGTTAAATGATCAATACGATTGACATTTAACCTAGTACAAGTGTTGCAGGAGGATCGATTAGCAATTTGATTGCTAATTGGCTTAATTTGATTAAGCTAATGGACTGAGATTAAGTTTAATTGAATATGATTTTAATTAGATTTAGTTTGGGCTTAATTGGATCAAGTCCAATTGGTTTATTGGATAAGCCAATTGCAAAGAAAAACTAGTCCTAGTTCAATTAGAATTGGGTCAACCTAATTTCTAATTTGATTAGAAAATTAAATCAGATTTAAATCTAATTTAATCTGATTAAATTAGATTCTTAATTGGGTTAAGATCTATTTTAATTGGGTTGATCTAATTTTGGTTTGATTTGGTTTGAGAAACCAAATTAAAACAAGTCATAAGATAGAATCCTAGTAAGACTAGGATTCCACCTTGCGCCACATAAGCCCCCCCCCACGCCCTCTCTCTTATTCCCCTCTTATTTTGTGTGACAAAAGCCCTCTCCCAAGTCTCTCCCATGTCCATAAAAGGTTTTCTTTCTTCTTTCTTACATGGAAGGTGGTTTGGATCAAATCAAAGAGGAATAAGTTTGGATTTCGAATTTTATGAGATAGAGTTTTAAAAATCCAAAACTCTTTCAATTTTGCACCGAATTTATCAAAATTTATTTTAAAATTTTTGTGACTTTTAGAGTACATATTGTGCAGCCTTTTCTGGTAGTCCATACATAAAAATAAGAAGGAGGTGCTCAAGAGTTGGGCGCCCCTTATCTTGCCATGTTTGGATAAGCCTTGACTAGGTATTTGACCTAGACAAGGACTCTATCATATCTCTCTCTATAAAATGAGTTTCTTTATGAAAGTTTTATAAAAGATAGATATTTGAGATATCTTTGGGTCATCCAAAAATCAGAGAGAAAGACCTTTGGGTCGTGGAGATATAATAGACATAAGATAGGGTTTTTAGAGAGAGAAATGAGAAGAAGAAGAGGGTCTTCTTCTAGGGTTGTTTGTTTTCATCTCTTCCCATCCTCCATCTTGAGTTTTCTGAGAGCGTCTCAGATCTGAAACTCCTCCTCATACTTCTCATCTTTGGAAGAGCCCAAATCAAGAAGAAGGAGATACCTGATCAACCATCAAAGAAGGATCAATGCAGTACTAGCATAATGTGCTGATTTCCTGAAGCAACACTTCTGGTCGAGATTCGTGGGCTCGTGTGGATGACTCCTAGAGACCGGATGCATGTACAGCTTGCAACATCATCCTCAAGCCTGGATCAGCGAGGTTAGAACGTCTAACTTGCAAGGTAATAGATTTGATCTATTATTTAATACATACATTAGATGTAGTATAGAAACATGTTGATATGATCAACATGTAGTTCATGCTCTATATATTTTAATTTTTAATTTAATGCTATGTAATAATCATGTAATAGGATCTTAGATCTAAGGATTCTTTGATTTTAAAAAATAAATTTTAATTTATTTTAGTCTTTCGCTGCATGATCTTGAAAAAATTTCAAGATCTAACCCTGAAACCCTAGATCTGATTCCTTCAATTGGTATCAAATCCTAGATCTTTAAAGTTGAAATTGTTTCAATTACATGAATCTGTTTAGATTAGATCTAAAGTAGTTTCATATTTATTTCACTTGCATTTTGATTATGAATCAAACATGCAATATGGTTGGTAGAATCAAATTATAAAATTATTTTATAAATATAAAAATTATTTTTTGAAAAGTCCAACCCAACCCTCAGCCCAAAACTTAATTGAGAATTAAGAAGTTGTTTTGATTAGGTTCTATGATTGTGAATTGAAGAACCTAAGACACAAATCATAACACATTGGGTTAATGGGTTAGTGAGAATTAGGTCCATTAATTGGGTTAGACCAAAGGTTAGATTAAAGATGGACTTAATTAGAGAATTGACTAAATCTAATCAATTGTTATCTTAAATTAGGTCAAAGATTTTTTAGATCAATTATAATAGTTATAGTTGATCAAGTCTATGTCTTTAACGAGAACCAAATGGACTTGATTCTTGGCTAAGCGGTCTAGCACGAACTGTTAGGTTGATATAATTGAAACTAATTAAACCAGTTGGTGTCTAAGGTAAACCAGACCGATGGTTTTTGATTGAGAACCCGCTTACCTGGCCATTTCTGATGGTGTCTAAGACAAGCTTTGGCCGACCCTCCCACTGATCGAACTTACCTAACCTCTTGGTGAAATTATGTTTTGATCAGATCACTTGACTATTCGAGCTGACCCATGTCAGCTAGGTAAATTAGTGTGACTGATTTAGGTGCTCCTAAACCAGCCCTTTTAATGGTCTCCCTTAAGCTGACTTAGTGAAGCCAGTGGGAGGATCATGATACGATGGTTCATCTGACCTCATCTTCTAAATCATTTAAATCTTTTAAAATTATTAGGTCCTTAAAATGATAAAGTTATGGAGATAACTGAGTCATAGCCTCCCACTAAGGTGTTTGATAATGAGTCTATTAACTCAATAATCATTGCAGACCCAAAGGCCTGGTGATTGTTGACTAATGGAATTATCACTCATCATATGATGACTTGGAAGGGTCTCTCTAATGGTGGTTAGGTGAGCCAACCAAAGTTGGACTTAATCATTCGTTGGTTAGATGCACCAAGTATGGTCATATTAATGGTTGGACCTAATCGGATCCTTACAGTGGAGGCCAAAGCCTACTGATTAGGTTTCTGGGGCAAAATTAAAATTACTAAAAATTATTTAGAGAAACAATTAGTTATGAACCTATCCTTAGATGTACATGGGTTGGCCAACCAAAGTTGGGCTTGTGTGCAGTCTAAGTGGATTCTAGTACCCACTAAGGAATTAGGATAATTCCTCGAATTGGAGGTAGAGGCTACCAATTTGAATAAAATAATGGAAGAAATTTTTTGATTAAAGTCCAAATCTTTAGGTTTAATGAATCAATTACTAATTAGATTATGATTTTCTTTTGTGCAGATATGGCCACTTCCCTATCGCTCTGATCATTGTTGGACAATGATAAGTTGGTGGGACCCAACTTCGATAGCTAGTATCGAAAGTTGAAGATAGTCCTGGAGCATGAACGGATCCTATATGTGATAATGGATCCTACACCTGAGGAGCCAGCTGCTAATGCATGTGGAACAGTCAGAGACACTTACCAGAAGTGGCTCAATGATCGGACCACGGTGCGCTGTATCATGTTGGCTGTCATGAGCGATGAGTTTAGTCACAGATTCGAGACGGCTCAGCCAAAGGACATACTTCAAGTGTTGGAGGATGCCTTTGGCACACCCGATGATGTGGAGAGGTACAAGACTAGTTATGCCATCTTCAATGCCAAAATACGGGATGGTGCCTCTGTCACTGATCATGTATTGTACATGATCGAGCTGATGGAATGATTGAGCAAGCTCGACTTTCCCTTGCATGAGCAGCTTGGGAAAGATGCAATACTGAACTCGCTGCTCAAGTCTTATCTCCCATTCCTTACTCATTATAGAATGACAAAGCCCGAAGTAAACTACCATGGGTTACTGGGGTTGCTTCAGAACTTTGAGAAGGATCACCAACTCTACAAGGAGTCAGTGAACTTAGTGGGAGGTTCATCTTCTGGTTCTTAACCCTTTAAGAAAGAGAAGAAGAACAAGAAGAAGAAAGTGAAGAAGGTGCAAGTTCAGGCTGGGACATCTGTGCAGGGCCAGACCAAAAAGATCAAACCTGATAAGAGTCAAGCTGAATGCTTCTTTTGTAAGAAGCGGGGGCACTGGAAGAAGAACTGTCCCCAGTACATTGCCTCCCTGGACCCGAAAGGCAGAGAAAGCAGCAAGTTGTTGCTGGATAAGGTATTTATATGATAACTCCTTGTAATTTCTCTATTTATGATATAACTGACTGGGTATTGGATACCGATACCCCTTACCATATTTGCAATTCGTTGCAGGGATTGCAGGTCAGTAGGAGATTCGAGCAAGGCGAGAGGTTCCTGAACATTGGAGATGGAAGACCAGTTTCAATTCTAGCATTAGAAATCTTGAAACTTGTATTTGAATCCCATATCGTTGTTCTTAATGATTGTCATTTCTGTCTCAGTTTCTTTTTAAATGTCATTTCTGTAGGCCTTCTGGCCAAAAATGATTATAAAATTTTAATAAAGAAACAAATTTGTAATGTCATTGAGAATGGTGTTACTATTTTTTGTGGACAGTTGAACAATGGTGTGTATATGTTATCACAACCTGTTAATGTAGTCTATTCAACTGGCAAGCACCCTAGATTAGATAGTGTGTCAGATATCTACTTATGGCACTGTAGGCTAGGTCATATAAACAAGAACAGAATAAACAGGTTGACTCAAGAGAGAATCCTCGAAGTCAGTGATTGTGAATTACTTCCAACCTGTGAGTCCTGTCTTCTTAGTAAAATGATCAAGTCACCTTTTATTAGAAAAGGTGAGAGAGCTACTGAGCTCTTGGGCCTAGTACATACTGATGTATGCTGTTCCATGAGCACAAGTGCTAGAGGTGGATATTTTTACTTCATAACTTTCATGGATGACCTATCCAGATATGGATATGTCTATCTGATAAAACATAAGTCGGATTCATTTGAAATGTTCAAACGATTTCGAAGTAAAGTAGAAAAACAAACTGGGAAGAGTATTAAAACTCTTCGATCTGATCGAGGAGGAGAATACCTTTCTAGTGAGTTTCTCACATATCTAGGAGAGAATGAGATTCTCTCCCAATAGACTTCTCCGAAAATATCACAGCATAATGGTGTGTCTGAAAGGAGGAATCGGACTCTGTTAGATATGGTCCGATCCATGATGGGTTTTGCTAGCTTGCCGATATCCTTCTGGAGATATGCACTCGAATCGGTCTGTTATTTGTTAAATAGGGTTCCAAGTAAATCTATAATTAAGATTCCAAATGAGATATGGATAGGGCATAAGCCAGCACTTTCACACCTTAGGGTCTGGGGGTGCCCGCCCTATGTCAAACGATTAGTCACAGACAAACTTGGACCTAGGTCTAACAAATGCACATTCATTGGGTACCCAAAAGAGATGGAAGGATATTTTTTCTACCATACTGATGAACAAAAGGTGTTCGTCAGCCTTAAGGTAATCTTTTTAGAAAAAGAGTTCCTTGGTGAAGGAACTATTGCCTCAAAGGTTGAACTTGATGAAGTTCAACAGGTAGAAGGACCGACACCAATAGTTGAACCTGAGTCGGATTTGATTGGATCAGATCCAGAGTCCAATATACCTGCACCATTAAGACGATCTGGTAGAGTACCGCATCAGCGGGATAGATACTAAGGTTTCTTGGTCCGGGATAGTGATCCCATTGAACTTGATGAGAATGATGAGGATCCGATCACCTATATGGATGTAATCCAGAGATCTGATTTTGAGAAATGGCTTGAAGCCATGAAATCCGAAATGGAGTCCATGAAGGTCAACGATGTATGGACATTGGTTGACCCACCTAAAGGGGTTAAATTCATTGGGTGTAAATGGGTCTTCAAAAGGAAGAGGGGTGCAGACAAAAATGTGGAGACCTATAAAGCCCATCTGGTTGGCAAGAGATATCGTCAACATTATGGTATTGACTATGATGAGATGTTTTTCCCTGTGGTAATGCTCAAATCCATTCGGATAATGCTTGCAATAGCCGCCCATCTGGATTATGAGATCTGACAGATGGATATAAAGACAGCTTTTCTGAATGAAAAACTGACTGAAGAGGTGTATATGATACAACCTGAGTGGTTTACATCCACAGATGAGTCCAAGGTGTGCAAGCTTCAGAGATCTATTTATAGATTGAAGCAAGCTTCTCAGAGTTGGAACATGCATTTTGATAAGGTGATTAAAATGTATGGCTTCGTTAAGAATGGAGAAGAGCTCTGCATCTATAAATGGGCAAATAATCCAGTTGTAGTATTCCTTGTCTTATACGTGGATGACATTCTCTTAATCGAGAATGACATCCCTGCACTACAGGGAATAAAAGTTTGGTTGTCATCGCAGTTCTCCATGAAGGACTTGGGTGAAGCATCCTACATCCTAGGGATGAAAATCTATAGGGATAGATCTAAAAAGATGCTTGGGTTATCCCAGTCCACATACATAGATACTGTGCTGAAGAGGTTCAGCATGGAGAATTCCAAGAAGGGCTATCTACCGATAGGCCATGAAATTTCTCTCTCTAAGAAGGATTATCCGACAAATCCTAAAGAGAGAGAGCGTATGAGTAGAGTCCCATATGCTTCGATCATGGGATCTATCATGTATGCCATGACATGTACAAGACCAGATGTGGCATACTCACTAGGAGTAGTGAGTAGATACCAATCTGATCCTGGAGAAAATCACTGAAAAGTGGTTAAAGCCATCCTTAAGTATTTGAAAAATACTAAGGATCAATGGTTGGTTTATGGCGAGTCAGATCTGAAACTTGTGGGGTTCACAGACTCCAGCTTTCAATCTGACCATGATGACAGCAGAAGCGTGTTGGGTTATATATTTACTCTGAATGGTGGAGCTATCTGCTGGAAGAGTTTCAAGCAGCATACTATGGCAGACTCTGTTTGTGAAGCAGAGTACATCGCAGCATCGGATGCCGCAAAAGAAGCTATGTGGCTGAGAAAATTCATCAACGAGCTCGGAGTAGCACCCTCCCTCGATGGTCCGGTTTTGCTCTACTGTGACAGCATTGGTGCCATAGCTCAAGTGAAGGAACCCAAAGCACACCAACGGATGAAGCACATCTTGTGTCGCTTCCACCTGATCTGGAAGATCGTGGATCGAGGTGACGTCGACCTTCAAAAGATCGACGGAAAGAAGAACCTGGCTGACCCCTTCACTAAAGCTCTGGCGATAAAGGAGTTCGACAACCACAAGTCGAAGATGGGTATTAGATACTGTGCCAAGTGGCTTTAGGATAAGTGAGAGTTGTTGGAAAATGTGTCCCAAAAATCAATCGTCAAGTTGTTGATGGTTGAGCAACCAAGTATTGTAATTGATTTATTAATAAATAAAATATATTTTTGGTATTTTTATCATAAGTCTTCATCTTCTAATGAACTCCGTTGTTATGATGAAGTTCTTAGGACTATTTAAGTTCGATAAAGAGAGGATTTATCAATTAGTCCTTAAAATTGTTCATGACCAAATGATAAGCTGTTAATAAGGACGACAGCTTCTATCGAGCATAGGTCGCTGTAGGCCATATAGGTTGGCTGTCCTCTTAACCAAGGAGTGTGGAGACACTGGTATGGCATACAGGTGAGATGTAAGGGTACATCATCATTGAATGTGACCAACTCCAGAGCATTCTGCTGTCGAGAATATTTCTGATGGGATATAGGTATAAGTGTCCCTTAGACCTGAGATCGCCTGAGTGACTTGCAAGCAACTCACTGTGCTTTGGTACTGGACTAACTGAATTTTTAATTCAGGGATGGAAGGCTTCTGGGCACAGTCAAGTACTTGCGAAGTCAGAGTATAATCGAGATGGGATTGACCACTCTAAGAGTTGGAGAAGAATAAGTCGCTGTATTTCAATTTAGCAAAACCTTGACCAGGATAATCCATCAGATGGATTTGATATTTTGAAATACAATGTGGACAACCTGATCAAAGTTGACAGTTAAACTCTGAGATGTCCTATGATCATTTTGGTCAAGGGGATGAATTATATGGAAACTATATCCGCATGGGTTCTAAGGATGTTGTTCTACACATTCGACCTATCCGATCGTCGGGTACCATTGTTAGATGATCACTTCGATTGGTACAAAAATTTATTTCTGTACTACCGACTTAGGTTCGAACCTATGAGGTCACACACATTAGAGTTCATGATCTGATCGGATGGTTGATCAACGATTAAGAATTGTTCTAGGGTTAAATGATCAATACGATTGACATTTAACCTAGTACAAGTGTTGCAGGAGGATCGATTAGCAATTTGATTGCTAATTGGCTTAATTTGATTAAGCCAATGGGCTGAGATTAAGTTTAATTAAATATGATTTAATTAGATTTAGTTTGGGCTTGATTGGATCAAGTCCAATTAGTTTATTGGATAAGCCAATTGTAAGAAAAAACTAGTCCTAGTTCAATTAGGATTGGATCAACCTAATTTCTAATTTGATTAAAAAATTAAATTAGATTTAAATATAATTTAATCTGATTAAATTAAATTTTTAATTTGGTTAAGATCTATTTTAATTAGGTTGATCTAATTTTGGTTTGAGAAACCAAATTAAAACAAGTCATAAGATAGAATCCTAGTAAGACTAGGATTCCACCTTTTACCAGATAAGCCCCCCCCACGCCCTCTCTCTTATTCTTCTCTTATTTTGTGTGACAAAAGCCCTCTCCCAAGTCTCTCCCATGTCCACAAAAGATTTTCTCTCTTCTTTCTTACATGAAAGGTGGTTTGGATCAATCAAAGAGGAATAAGTTTGGATTTCGAATTCTATGAGATAGAGTTTTAAAAATCCAAAACTCTTTCAATTTTGCACCGAATTTATCCAATTTTTTTTGAAATTTTTATACTTTTTAGGGTATACATTATGCATCCTTTTTTGATAATCCATGCATGAAAATAAGGAGGAGGTGCTCAAGAGTTGGGCATCCCTTATCTTACCATGTTTGGATAAGCCTTGACTAGGTATTTGATCTAGACGAGGACTCTATCATATCTCTCTCTATAAAATGAGTTACTTTATAAAATTTTTGAAAAAGATAGATATTTTAGATACCTTTGGGCCAACCAAAAAATAGAGAGAAAGACCTTTAGGTCGTGGAGATATAATAGACACAAGATAGGATTTTTAGAGAGAGAAACGAGAAGAAGAAGAGGGTCTTCTTCTAGGGTTGTTTGTTTTCATCTCTTTCCTTCCTCCATCTTGAGTTTTCTGAGAGTGTCTCAGATCTGAAACTCCTCCTCCTACTTCTCATCTTTGAAAGAGCCCAAATCAAGAAGAAGGAGGCACCTGATCAACCATCAAAGAAGAATCAGTGCAGTACTAGCATACTGTGCTGATTTTCTGAAGCAGGACTTCTGATCGAGATTCGTGGGCTCGTGTGGATGACTCCTAGAGGTCGGATACGTGTATGGCTTGCAACATCATCCTCAAGCTCGGATCAACGAGGTTAGAATGTCTAACTTGCAAGGTAATAGATCTGATCTATTGTTTAATACATACATGAGATGTAGTATAGAAACATGTTGATATGATCAACATGTAGTTCATGCTCTATATATTTTAATTTTTGATTTAATATTATGTAATAATCATGTAATAGAATCTTAGATCTAGAGATTCTTTAGTTTTAGAAAATAAATTTTAATTTATTTTAGTCTTCCGCTGTATGATCTTGAAAAAGTTTCAAGATCTAACCCTGAAACCCTAGATCTTGTTCCTTCACGGATCTCCTTGATGGTTTTTGGGCCCTCTATGTGGACGATTCCTTCAACATGTCAGGTGCGGGTGCGGACCTGATCTTGATCAATCCGGAAGGAATTATCGTGGAGCATGCACTATGCTTTGAATTTCCTGCGATAAATAACGGAGCAGAATATGAAGCTCTGATTGTAGGACTGAGGATCGCTAAAGAATTAGAAGTAAACCAGCTCCAAGTCTACAGTGACTCCCAATTGGTGGTGGGACAAGTCAGCGGAAGCTATGAAGCTCGGGAGGATAGTATGGCCAAGTATCTCGAAAAGATAAAAGAGATCATCCCTACCTTTGGCAGCTTTGGCATCAAGTAGATTCCAAGAGCAGAAAATACCAGAGTCGATCTTCTCTCCAAGTTGGCTACACTGGCTCCGGCTGAACTACCCAAGGAAGTCTTCTTCGAAGTTCTGAAGTGTCCAAGTATGGAAGAATCATAGCTTGTAATGAAGATCAGCCATGAACCCAGCTGGATTGACCCACTGGTTGCATACCTCAAAGACGGGGTTCTTCCTCATGATGCAAAAGAAGCTCAGAAGCTTAAAAACCAGGCCTCCCGATATATCCTTTATGAGGGTATGCTGTACAAGAGGTCGTACTCTTTGCCCCTCCTGAAATATCTCCGACCTTCTGAAGCCGACTTTGCCTTGTGGGAGGTACATGAAAGAATCTGCGGAAGTCATCTGGGGGCCAGATCTTTATCTCACAAACTACTCCGACAAGGTTATTACTGGCCTACAATGTACCACAACTCCATTGAATATGTTGGAAAGTGTGATCGGTGTCAGAGATATGCGAATATCCAAAGACAGCCCACCTCCGAACTACACCCTTGAGTGCCCCATGGCCGTTTGCACAATGGGGATGGATATTCTTGGATCTTTTTCCATGGCGTCTGGGCAGCGAAAGTTCCTCCTGGTGGCAATTGACTACTTCACCAAGTGAATCGAAGCCGAACCCTTGGCAAAAATCACAGAAGCTAAAGTATAGGACTTCGTCTGGAAGTTAATCGTCTGTAGGTTCGGCTTAACCAAAACTCTCATTACTGATAATGAGCGATAATTTGCTGGAGCAAGGTTTGCTAAATTTTGTGAGGACTTAAACATCTCCTATAACTTCATGTCAGTAGCCCATCCACAGGCAAACGACGAAGCCGAGGTGACTAACAGAACTCTGTTGCAAGGAATCAAGGCGAGACTTCAAAAAGTAAAGGAAACTTGGGCAGACGAGCTTTATCATGTGTTATGGGCATACCGAACTACCCAAAGACTGCCCACAGAGGAGACCCCCTTTGCCTTAGCCTTCGGAACAGAAGTTGTTATCCCAATTGAACTTAAGCTTCCGTCGGTGCGAGTCGTGGCATTCAACGAGCAGCACAACTCACAGGATCTCAAGGCCAATCTCAACTTATTAGAAGAAAAGCGGGAGACAGCTCAAGTTCGGATGGCAGCCTACAAGCAGAAAGCAGCCCGCTACTATAACTCCCGGGTCAAGAGCAAAGCCTTCAGAGCGGGGGACTTAGTACTTCGACAAGCCGCTGTTTCACAACCTTAGAACCAAGGAAAATTTACCCCTAATTGGGAAGGCCCGTATGAAGTCAGGGAGGTAATCCAACCCGAAACATACTATCTAAAAGAGCTCAGAGGAGCAGACCTTCCGTGACCATAAAATTCAAAAAATCTACGAATGTATTACCGATAACTTTGCCTTAAATAAAAGTTTCATATTCGCATATCTTTTCTTTTGGCATGAGCTTATAACGATAGGGAGTAGCTCCTTCAGACAATCAAAATTAAGCGTGTCAGGAACAAGAGGAGAACCTCATCCCGACACAAACGAAGGCCCAATTATTTAGAGATCGGATGGGGGGAGAGACCCTTGCAACAGCCCTATGCGCCCCCACAGCCATGTTAGGAACAGGAGGAGAACCTTGTCCTAACATGAGCAAGGTCAAAGGCCCGATTATTTAGAGACTGGATGGGGGGAGAGGCCCTTGCAACGGCCCTTATGCACTCCCACAGCCATGTTAGGAACAGGAGGAGAACCTCGTCCTAACATGAGCAAAGTCGAAGGTCCGATTATTTAGAGACTAGATGGGGGGAGAGGCCCTCGCAATGGCCCTTATGCGCCCCCACAGTCATGTTAGGAACCGAAGGAGAACCTCATCCTAACATGAGCAAAGTTGAAGGCCCGATTATTTAGAGACCGGATAGGGGGAGAGGCCCTCGCAACGGCCTTTATACACCCCCACAGCCATGTTAGGAACAGGAGGAGAACCTCATCCTAACATGAGCAAAGTCGAAGACCCAGTTATTAAGAGACCGGATGGGGTGAGAGGCCCTTGCAACGGCCCTTATGCACCCCCACAGTCCTGTTAGGAACAGGAGGAAAATCTTATCCTAACATGAGCTGAAATTGACTGTGTCGGGAATAGGAGGAGAACCTCGTCCTGACACAAATGAACACTTGATCATTCAAGACCGGATGAGGGAAAAAGCATCCTTAACGGCTCCTCCACACCCCTACAACCCCGTTAGGAGTGAAGGAAAAATCCTCGCCCAAACATAAAAAAAGGGGGGGGGAGGGGAAAGCGACGAGCTACGCCAGAGATAAGGGAGAAACGAACTACATCTAAGACACGAGGGACCTCATCTCAATGAGGAAGAAAACTCTTGTAAAAAATCTTCAATCTCTAAGGGAAAACCTAACACTAGCGGAAGAAAATAGACTTCCTCAAAGTAACGAGAAGTTCGGACCTCAAGCTCGAACACCGGGAGAAAGCGTCAAACTTAAATGGCCTCGAAAAGACCTTCGGTCATGAACAAAAATAGCGAATCAATACGGCGATGATGAAGAACCTTCGAACAACGTTGACATCGAACAAGATAAAAGACAAGAGAAGTTCGGTAAACGACAACTCAGAGCAAGAATAGATAAGGTAATGAGAAAATTTCATTTCATTTCATTAGTAAAGAATGTATTACAAAAGCCTTTGAAGGCCAAAAAAAAGAAACAACAAGAAAAGAAAAGAATACATGAAACAAAAGGTAAAAGAAGCTCTAAGGAAGCTCGGCTTCTTCTGACTTCGAACTCTCGATTCCAGCCATTATCAGGGATTGCTTTAAGTTCTCAGCTTTTTCTTCCAGTTTCTTCTTTCTTAACAGCATCTCCTGATATATTTGGTGAAATTGCCGGCTTTCACCCTTCAATTTTCGAAGCCTCTTCCTCAGAACTTTGGACTCCACTTCGGCATCCTTGACCGTCTGCTGCTCATAGGCCAGCTGAATTTTCAGCCACTACAGTTCGGCCTTCTTTTGCCCAAGGGCCACGGACAGTTCTTCCATGATTCCCCTCAAGGAGCAGAGCTCATCGGAGCCTTGAGCCGAAACGGCCTGGGCTCTCTCGGACAACTACTTTTGAAGGCGAGCAACCTCATCGGTCGCCGTCTTGAGCCTCCTTCTGTAGTCGTCTACTTATCCGCACCAGCCGACTTGGTAGGCGTTGTAATTCGCCTCGGCATCCTGTAGCTGCTTTTGGAGGTCGGAGAATTTCTTCGACCAGTCTCGATCATGGTCGGCCTGAGTTGTAAGCCAGGACGAGCTCCCTTCCAATTGGCCGATCTTCTCCCGTGCGGCTACCAACTTGACCTCGAGGGAGCTGATCTTGGAAGCCTGAGTCCAAGATCGATTGCTGGCGTATTTTTGGAGTTCCTCAAGCTCCTTCACAAAGTCGGCCTTCTTTCGAGTGTAGTCCATGAAGCCCTTTTTGTGGAGGTCCCGAAGGCAAGTAACCTCCGTGGTGGCTTCTGAATGGCTCTTCCTCAGCCTGTGAAGTTCATCATCCATCTTCTTTGATTTCTTCGTTAGGTGACGAACTTTTCTTCTCAGATTTTGGATCATGGACTTTAGAGGAATCTCCTGCGATAGGGGAAGAGCTTCGACAGGGCACTATTATCGGGAAATAAGAGTGTCACAACATAAATCATTGCAAAAAAAAAAAGAAGGAGAGAAAGAAGCTCTCTGTAAAGAGAAATCCAATTTCATTGATTGAATAATTCTTAAGTACAAGAGAAAGAAAAAAAATCATAAAGGAAAAATATAAAATTAGAGGTTTCAGACCTCTGGAGCAGAAGTGGAGGAGCTCGGTGCCCCCGAAAGGTCGGTCGCGGTAGCTGCGGCAGTCGAAGAGGTCCCGACCAGAGGGAGACCGACAGCGACTTCGAAAGGTCCGGCTTCATCGTCGGACGCTTCATCCAAGAAGCCGAGGTCGAGTTCGAAAAACTTTCTGACCACCTTCTCTTGGCAAAGCTAGAAGCCTTTGATAAAGGTGGCCTGGCCGAACTGGATGTTCAGATCCCTCATCTCGGAGGAGGTCTTGAACTCCTCCACTGCTTGGGCCCGTGCCTCGAGACTAGGATCGAGATCTGCTCTTTCAGCTTGGAGACCTCGGCCTCTGCCTTCTTTCTTTCCTCCTCCAGGGTGGCCTTCAGATCTGTCGAGGTTTGTTCCTCCTTCTGCAGCGCCTCTTGGAGACTCGCGACTTCAGCGACCTTCTCCTTGAGACAGGCAGCTTCAACCTGACGACCTTCCTCTGCCTGGGCTACTTCCTTCTTGGCATTATTCATCGCCTCGATGTTGGTAATGAACTGGTGTCCAATCTGCAAGAACAGTCAGGAAGTCAATATGAAAGCTAAGGGATAAGCTAAGTAAAGAAGCGAAAGGAAGAAAAAAGTAAATCGACCTACCTTAAGAAAGGACCCCAGAGAGTCCCAAACCCGCTGTTCAGGATCGACATGGATGATCCTATGGATGACCTCGGACAGGACGCACCTGTCAACCAATCTTTTTATTAAATCCCTATTGTTGAAGGAATTCTCCCCCGGATCCTCTTCGGAGCTGTCGGCCCCCTCAGTGGCAGCCCTGCTGCTGCGGATCTTGCGGGCCAATGTCTTCTTTCTTCTCCTCCTTTCGATCCTCGATTGTTGGGAAATGTGTCCCAAAAAGCCAATCGTCAAGCTGTTGACGGTTGAGCAACCAAGTATTGTAATTGATTTGTTAATAAATAAAATATATTTGGCATTTTCATCATAAGCTTTCATCTTCTAATGAACTCCGTTGTTATGATGAAGTCCTTAGGACTATTTAGATTCGATAAAGAGAGGATTTATCGATTAGTCCTTAAAACTGTTCACGACCAAATGATAGGCTGTTAATAAGGACAACAGCTTCTATCGAGCATAGGTCACTGTAGGCCATATGGGTTGGTTGTCCTCTTAACCAAAGAGTATGGAGACACTGGTATGGCATACAGGTGAGATGTAAGGGTACATCATCATTGAACGTGACCAACTCCAGAGTATTCTACTGTCGAGAATGTCTCTGATGGGATATAGGTATAAGTGTCCCTTAGATCTGAGATCGCCTCAGTGACTTGCAAGCAACTCACTGTGCTTTGGTACTGGACTAACTGAATTTCTAATTCAGGGATGGAAGGCTTCTGGGCACAGTCAAGTACTTGCGAAGTCAGAGTATGATCGAGATGGGATTGACCACTTCAAGAGTTGGAGAAGAATGAGTTACTGTATTTCAATTTAGCAAAACCTTGGCCAGGGTAATCCATCAGATGGATTTGATATTTTGAAATACAATGTGGACAACCTGATCAGAGTCGACAGTTGAACTCTGGGGTGTCCTATGATCATTTTGGTCAAGGGGATGAATTATATGAAAACTATATCCGCATGGGTTCTAAGGATGTTGTTCTACACATTCGACCTATCCGGTCGTCGGGTACCATTGCTAGATGGTCATTTCGATTGGTACAAAAATTTATTTCTGTACTATCGGCTTAGGTTTGGACCTATGAGATCACACACATTAGAGTTCATGATCTGATCAGATGGTTGATCAACGATTAAGAATCGTTCTAGGGTTAAATGATCAATACGATTGACATTTAACCCAGTGCAAGTATTGCAGGAGGATCGATTAGCAATTTGATTGCTAATTGGCTTAATTTGATTAAGCCAATGGGCTGAGATTAAGTTTAATTAAATATGATTTAATTAGATTTATTTTGGACTTGATTGGATCAAGTTCAATTGGTTTATTGGATAAGCCAAGTGCAAGAAAAAACTAGTCCTAGTTCAACTAGGACTTGGGTCAATCTAATTTCTAATTTGATTAGAAAATTAAATCAGATTTAAATCTAATTTAATCTGATTAAATTAGGTTCTTAATTAGATTAAGACCTATTTTAATTAGGTTGATCTAATTTTAGTTTGATTTGGTTTGGAAAATCAAATTAAAACAAGTCATAAGATAGAATCCTAGTAAGACTAGGATTCTACCTTGCGCCACATAAGCCTTCCCCACGCCCTCTCTCTTATTCAACGCCAATCTCTATTTATTTTGTGCGATAAAAGCCCTCTCCCAGGTCTCTTCCACATTCACAAAAGGTCTCCTCTCTTCTTTCTTACATGGAAGGTGGTTTGGATCAAATAAAAAAGGAATAAGTTTGGATTTCGAATTCTATGAGATAGAGTTTTAGAAATCCAAAACTCTTTCAATTTTGCACCGAATTTATCCAAATTTTTTTTGAAATTTTTATGGATTTTAGGGTACACATTGTGCACCCTTTGCTGGTGATCCATGCATAAAAATATGGAGGAGGTGCTCAAGAGTTGGGCGCCCCTTAACTTGCCATGTTTGGATAAGCCTTGACTAGGTATTTGACCTAGACAAGGACTCTATCATATATCTCTATATAAAATGATTTTCTTTGTAAAATTTTAAGAGGAGATAGAGATTTGAGAGACTTTTGTCCCATCCAAAAATCAAAGAGAAAGACCTTTGGGTCGTGGAGATATAAAAGATGCAAGTTAGGATGTCTAGAGAGAAAAACGTGAAGAAGAAGAGGGTCTTCTTCTAGGATTTTTTGTTTTCATATCTTTCCTCCCTCTATCTTGAGTTTTCTAAGAGCGTCTCAGATCTGAAACTATTCCTTTTACTTTCCATCTTTGGAAGAGTCCAAATCAAGAAGAAGGAGGCACCTGATCAACCATCAAAGAAGGATCAGCGCAGTACTAGCATACTGTGCTGATTTCCTGAAGCAGGACTTCTGATCGAGATTCATGGGCTCGTGTGGATGACTCCTAGAGGCCGGACGTGTGTGTGACTTGCAACATCATCCTTAAGCCCGGATCAGCGAGGTTAGAGCATCTAACTTGCGAGGTAATAGATCTGATCTATTGTTTAATACATACATTAGATGTGGTATAGAAACATGTTGATATGATCAACATGTAGTTCATGCTATATTTATATATTTTAATTTTTGATTTAATGCTATGTAATAATCATGTAATAGGATCATAGATCTAGAGATTCTCTGGTTTTAAAAAATAAATTTTGATTTATTTTAGTCTTCCGCTGTATGATCTTGAAAAAGTTTCAAGATCTAACCCTGAAACCCTAGATCTAGTTCCTACAATTGGTATCAGAGCAACCCTTACAGTGCAAAGGTTGTCCTAGTTTGTGTAGATCTATCTTTAATCATAAATTTGTTAGATATAATCTAGATTAAATTTATGATTTACTAGATTTAAAAGATGTTTAAATCTGAAATAAAATCTCTTTGTTAATAATTTTTATGCAAAGAAATTGTTTAAAGTTGAAACTGTTTCAATTACATGAACCTGTTTAGATTAGATCTAAAGTAGTTTCATGTTTAATTCACTTGTATCTTGATTATGAATCAAACATGCAGTATGGTTGGTAGAATCATATTGTAAAATTATTTTACAAATATGAAAATTATTTTTTGAAAAGCCAAACCCAACCCTCAGCCCAAAACTTAATTAAGAATTAAGAAGTTGTTTGATTAGGTTCTAGGATTGTGAATTGAAGAACCTAAGACACAAATCATAACACATTGGGTTAATGGGTTAGTGGGAATTAGGTCCATTAAATGGGTTAGACCTATGGTTAGATTAAAGATGGACTTAATTAGAGAATTGACTAAATCTAATCAATTGTTGTCTTAGATTAGGTCAAGGATTCTCTAGATCAATTACAATAGTTGTAGTTGGTCAAGTCCATATCTTTAACGAGAACCAAATGGACTTGATTCTTGGCTAAGCGGTCTAGCACGAACCGTTAGGTTGATCTAATCAAAATTAATTAAACCAGTTGGTGTCTAAAGTAAACCAGACCGGTGGTTTTTAATTGGGAGCCCACTTACCTAGCTATTTCTGATGGTGTCTAAGGCAAGCTTTGGCAGACCCTCCCACTGATCGAACTTACCTGGCCTCTTGGTGAAATT
Organism: Elaeis guineensis; assembly: GCF_000442705.2. Taxonomy (NCBI): domain Eukaryota; kingdom Viridiplantae; phylum Streptophyta; class Magnoliopsida; order Arecales; family Arecaceae; genus Elaeis; species Elaeis guineensis. Next base: position 43,369,038 of record NC_025998.2, read on the forward strand.
ATATTTTGATCGGATCACTTGACTATTCGAGCTGACCCATGTTAGCTAGGTAAATCAGTGTGACTAATTTAGGTGCTCCTAAACCAGCCCTTTTAATGGTCTCCCTTAAGCTGACTTGGTGAAGCCAGTGGGAGGATCATGATAAGCTGGTTCATCTGACCTCATCCTCTAAATTATTTAAATTTTCTAAAATTATTAGGTCCTTAAAATGACAAAGTTATGGAGATAACTGAGTCATAGCCTCCCATTAAGGTGTTTGATAATGAGTCCATTAACTCAATAATCATTGCAGACCCAAAGGCCTGGTGCTTGTTGACTAATAGAATTATCACTCATCATATGACGACTTGGAAGTGTCTCTCTAATGGTGGTTAGGTGAGCCAACCAAAGTTGGGCTTAATCATTCGTTGGTTAGATACACCAAGTATGATCATGTTAATGGTTGGACCTAACCGGATCCTTACAGTGGAGGCCAAAGCCTACTGATTAGGTTTCTGGGGCAAAATTAAAATTACTAGAAATTGTTTAGAGAAATAATTGGTTATGAACCTACCCTTAGATGTACATGGGTTGACCAACCAAAGTTGGGCTTGTGTGCAGTCTAAGTGGATTCTAGTACCGGCTAAGGAATTAGGGTAATTCCTCGAGTTGGAGGTAGAGGCTACCAATTCGAATAAAATAGTAGGAGAAACCTTTTGATTAAAGTCCAAATCTTTAGGTTTAATGAATCAATTACTAATTAGGTTATGGTTCTCCTTTGTGCAAATATGGCCACTTCCCTAACGCTTCGATCATTGTTGGACAATGATAAGTTGGTGGGACCCAACTTCGGTAGCTGGTATCAAAAGTTGAAGATAGTCCTAGAGCATGAACGGATCCTATATGTGATAATGGATCCTGCACCTGAGGAGCCAGCTGTCAATGCACGTGGAACAGTCAGAGACACTTATCAGAAGTGGCTCAGTGATCGGACCACGGTGCACTGTATCATGCTGGCTGCTATGAGCGACGAGTTCAGTCGCAGATTCGAGATGGCTCAGCCAAAAGACATGCTTCAAGTGTTGGAGGATGCCTTTGGGACACCCGATGACGTGGAGAGGCACAAGAATAGTTGTGCCATCTTCAATGCCAAAATGTGGGATGGTGCCTCTGTCATTGATCATGTATTATACATGATCGAGCTGATGGAATGATTGAGCAAGCTCGACTTTCCCTTGCATGAATAGCTTGGGAAAGATGCAATACTGAACTCGCTGTCCAAGTCTTATCTCCCATTCCTCACTCATTATAGAATGACAAAGCCTGAAGTAAACTACCATGGGTTACTGGGGTTGCTTCAGAACTTTGAGAAGGATCACCAACTCCTCAAGGAGTCGGTGAACTCAGTGGGAGGTTCATCTTCTGGTTCTCGACCCTTTAAGAAAGGGAAGAAGAGCAAGAAGAAGAAAGTGAAGAAGGTGCAAGTTCAGGCTGGGACATCAGTGCAGAGCCAGACCAAAAAGATCAAGCCCGATAAGAGTCTATTCTACTGGCAAGCATCCTAGATTAGATAGTGTGTCAGATATCTACTTTTGGCACTGTAAGCTAGGTCATATAAATAAAAACAGAATAAACAGGTTGACTCAAGAGGGAATCCTCGAAGTCAGTGATTGTGAATTACTTCCAACCTGTGAGTCTTGTCTTCTTGGTAAAATGACCAAGTCACCTTTTACTGGAAAAGGTGAGAGAGCTACTGAGCTCTTGGGCCTAGTACATACTGATGTATGCGGGCCCATGAGCACCAGTGCTAGAGGTGGATATTTCTACTTCATAACTTTCACGGATGACCTATCCCGATATGGATATGTCTATCTGATGAAACATAAGTCGGATTCATTTGAAATGTTCAAATAATTCTGAAGTGAAGTAGAAAAATAAACTGCGAAGAGTATTAAAACTCTTCGATCTGATCGAGGAGGAGAATACCTTTCTAGTGAATTTCTCACATATCTAGGAGAGAATGGGATTCTCTCCCAATGGACTCCTCCAGGAACACCACAGCATAATGGTGTGTCTGAAAGGAGGAATCGGACTTTGTTAGACATGGTCCGATCCATGATGGGTTTTGCTAGCTTGCCGATATCCTTCTGGGGATATGTACTTGAATCGGCCAGTTATCTGTTAAATAGGGTTCCAAGTAAGTCTGTAATTAAGACTCCATATGAGATATGGATGGGACGTAAGCCAGCACTTTCACACCTTAGGGTCTGAGGGTACCCGGCCTATGTCAAACGATTAGTCACAGACAAACTTGGACCTAGGTCTGACAAATGCTCATTCATAGGGTACCCCAAAGAGACAAAAGGATATTTTTTCTACCATGCTGATGAACAAAAGGTGTTCGTCAGCCTTAAGGCAATCTTTTTAGAAAAGGAGTTCCTTAGTGAAGGAACCGTTGCCTCTAAGGTTGAACTTGATGAAGTTCAACAGGTAGAAGGACCGACACCAATAGCTGAACCTGAGTCGGATATGATTAGATCAGATTCGGAGCCCAATATACCTATACCATTAAGGTGATCCGATAGAGTACCGCGTCAGCTGGACAGATACTACGGTTTTTTGGTCCGAGACGGTGATCCCATCGAACTTGATGAGAATAATGAGGATCCGATCACCTATATGGATGCAATGCAGAGATCTGATTTCGAGAAATGGCTTGAAGCCATGAAATTCGAAATGGAGTCCATGAAGGTCAACGATGTATGGACATTGGTTGACCCACCTGAAGGGGTTAAACCCATTGGGTGTAAATGGGTCTTCAAAAGGAAGAGGGGCGCAGACGGAAAGGTGGAGACCTATAAAGCCCATCTGGTCGCCAAGGGGTATCGTCAACGTTATGGTATTGACTATGACAAGACATTTTTTCCTGTGGCAATGCTCAAATCCATTCGGATAATGCTTGCAATAGCTGCCCATCTGGCAGATGGATGTAAAGACAGCTTTCCTAAATGGAGAGCTGACTGAAGAGGTGTATATGATACAACCTGAGGGGTTTACATCCACAGATGAGTCCAAGGTGTGCAAGCTTCAGAGATCCATTTATGGACTGAAGCAAGCTTCTCGGAGTTGGAACATGCGTTTTGATAAGGTGATCAAAACATATGGCTTCATTAAGAATGGAGAAGAGCCCTGCATCTAAAAATGGGCAAATGGTCCAGTTGTGGTATTCCTTGTCTTGTACGTGGATGATATTCTGTTAATCAAGAATGACATCCCCGCACTACAGGGAATAAAAGTTTGGTTGTTATCACAGTTCTCCATGAAGGACTTGGGTGAAGCATCCTACATCCTAGGGATGAAGATCTATAGGGATAGATCTAAAAGGATGCTTGGATTATCCCAGTCCATGTACATAGACACTGTGCTGAAGAGATTCAGCATGGAGAATTCCAAGAAGGGCTATCTACCGATAGACCATGAAATTTCTCTCTCTAAGAAGGATTGTCCGACAACTCCTGAAGAGAGAGAGCGTATGAGTAAAATCCCATATGCTTCAGCCGTGGGATCTATCATGTCCGCCATGACATGTACAAGACCAGATGTGGCATACTCACTAGGAGTAGTGAGTAGATACCAATCTGATCCTGGAGAAAATCACTGGAAAGTGGTTAAAGCCATCCTCAAGTATTTGAGAAATACTAAGGACCAATGGTTGGTTTATGGCGAGTCAGATCTGAAACTTGTGGGGTTCACAGACTCCAGCTTCCAATCTGACCATGATGACAGCAGGAGCGTGTCGGGTTATATCTTTACTCTGAATGGTGGAGCCATCTGCTGGAAGAGTTTCAAGCAGCATACTGTGGCAAACTCTGTTTGTGAAGCGGAGTACATCGCAGCATCGGATGTCGCGAAGGAAGCTGTGTGGCTGAGGAAATTCATCAACGAGCTTGGAGTAGCACCCTCCCTCGATGGTCCGGTCCTGCTCTACTGTGACAGCACTGGTGCCATAGCTCAGGCGAAGGAACCCAAAGCACATCAGTGGATGAAGCACATCTTGCGCCGCTTCCACCTGGTCCGGGAGATCGTGGATGGAGGTGACGTCGACCTTCAGAAGATCGACGGAAAGGAGAACCTAGCCGATCCCTTCACTAAAGCCCTGGTGATAAAGGAGTTCGACAACCACAAGTCGAAGATGGGTATTAGATACTGTGCCGAGTGACTTTAGGACAAGTGGGAGTTGTTGGGAAATGTGTCCCAAAAAGCCAATCGTCAAGCTGTTGACGGTTGAGCAACCAAGTATTGTAATTGATTTGTTAATAAATAAAATATATTTAGCATTTTCATCATAAGCTTTCATCTTCTAATGAACTTCGTTGTTATGATGAAGTCCTTAGGACTATTTAGATTCGATAAAGAAGAGATTTATCGATTAGTCCTTAAAACTGTTCACGACCAAATGATAGGCTGTTAATAAGGACGACAGCTTCTATCGAGCATAGGTCGCTGTAGGCCATATGGGTTGGTTGTCCTCTTAACCAAAGAGTGTGGAGACACTGGTATGGCATACAGGTGAGATGTAAGGGTACATCGTCATTGAACGTGACCAACTCCAGAGTATTCTACTGTCGAGAATGTCTCTAATGGGATATAGGTATAAGTGTCCCTTAGACCTGAGATCGCCTCAGTGACTTGCAAGCAACTCACTGTGCTTTGGTACTGGACTAACTGAATTTCTAATTCAGGGATGGAAGGCTTCTGGGCACAGTCAAGTACTTGTGAAGTCAGAGTGTGATCGAGATGGGATTGACCACTCCAAGAGTTGGAGAAGAATGAGTCGCTGTATTTCAATTTAGCAAAACCTTGGCCAGGGTAATCCATCAGATGGATTTGATATTTTGAAATACAATGTACACAACCTGATCAGAGTTGACAGTTGAACTCTGGGGTGTCCTATGATCATTTTGGTCAAGGGGATGAATTATATGAAAACTATATCCGTATGGGTTCTAAGGATGTTGTTCTATACATTCGACCTATCCGATCGTCGGGTACCATTGCTAGATGGTCACTTCGATTGGTACAAGAATTTATTCCTATGCTACCGGCTTAGGTTCAGACCTATGAGGTCATACACATTAGAGTTCATGATCCGATCGGATGGTTGATCAACGATTAAGAATCGTTCTAGGGTTAAATGATCAATACGATTGACATTTAACCCAGTGCAAGTATTACAGGAGGATCGATTAGCAATTCGATTGCTAATTGGCTTAATTTGATTAAGCCAATGGACTGAGATTAAGTCTAATTAAATATAATTTAATTAAATTTATTTTAGACTTGATTGGATCAAGTCCAATTGGTTTATTGGATAAGCCAAGTGCAAGGAAAAACTAGTCCTAGTTCAACTAGGACTTGGGTCAATCTAATTTCTAATTTGATTAGAAAATTAAATCAGATTTAAATCTAATTTAATTTGATTAAATTAGGTTCTTAATTGGGTTAAGACCTATTTTAATTAGATTGATCTAATTTTGGTTTGATTTGGTTTGAGAAACCAAATTAAAACAAGTCATAAGATAGAATCCTAGTAAGACTAGGATTCCACCTTGCGCCACATAAGCCTTCCCCACGCCCTCTCTCTTATTCAACGCCAATCTCCACTTATTTTTGTTTGACAAAAGCCCTTTCCCAGGTCTCTCCCAGGTTCACAAAAGGTCTCCTCTCTTCTTTCTTACATGGAAGGTGGTTTGGATCAAATCAAAAAGGAATAAGTTTGGATTTTGAATTCTATGAGATAGAGTTTTAGAAATCCAAAACTCTTTCAATTTTGCACCAAATTTATCCAATTTTTTTTTGAAATTTTTGTAGCTTTTAGGGTACACATTATGCACCCTTTTCTAATAATCCATATATGAAAATATGGAGGAGGTGCTCAAGAGTTGGGCGCCCCTTAACTTGCCATGTTTGGATAAGCCTTGACTAGGTATTTGACCTAGACAAGGACTCTATCATATCTCTCTATATAAAATTATTTTCTTCATAAAATTTTAGAAAAAGATAGAGATTTTAGAGACCTTTGTGTCATCCAAAAATCAGAGAGAAATACCTTTGGGTCGTGGAGATATAAAAGATGCAAGTTAGGGTGTCTAGAGAGAAAAACGTGAAGAAGAAGAGGGTCTTCTTCTAGGGTTTTTTGTTTTCATATCTTTCCTCCCTCCATCTTGAGTTTCCTGAGAGCGTCTCAGATCTGAAACTCCTCCTTTTACTTTCCATCTTTGGAAGAGTCCAAATCAAGAAGAAGGAGGCACCTGATCAACCATCAAAGAAGGATCAGCACAATACTAGCATACTGTGCTGATTTCCTGAAGCAGGACTTCTGATCGAGATTCGTGGGCTCGTGTGGATGACTCCTAGAGGCTGGATGTGTGTGCGGCTTGCAACATCATCCTTAAACCCGGATCAGCGAGGTTAGAGCATCTAACTTGCAAGGTAATAGATCTGATCTATTGTTTAATACATACATTAGATGTGGTATAGAAACATGTTGATATGATCAACATGTAGTTCATGCTATATTTATATATTTTAATTTTTGATTTAATGCTATGTAATAATCATATAATAGAATCTTAGATCTAGGGATTCTCTGGTTTTAAAAAATAAATTTTGATTTATTTTAGTCTTCCGCTGTATGATCTTAAAAAAGTTTCAAGATCTAACCCTGAAACCCTAGATCTGGTTCCTACACCGGTGCCTCCTCGAGATGAGACTCTGGAGCGGGAACCTCAACCGGAGGGCTTCTTGAAGAAGCTCAGGAGACTGCGGGCTTGACATTGGAGGGGGCATCAACGGCAATGGCTGCTTGGACAAGCACGGTCGAGCTTGTCTCTTCTACCCTAGCCCTCTTCGCCAACCCCGAAGTTGCAGCACCTTTCCTCTTGTGGGCCTTGAGACCCTTGGCTAGCATCCGAGCCGTGTCTGCATCCGTATCTACAATGAAAGAAGATGTACATGGCTTAGAAATAGAATAAGAGAAAGAGGAAGCAGCGAATGACTCAAAAAAAAAAAAAATACCGATATGGTTGAGAGGGCTCAGGCCGATATTAAATAAGAGTTGCTCCTTCAGAAGGTCGTAGAGAAGAGGAGCTGGATAAGCCTTAAGTTTATTGGAGGCTTCAAGGTCGTCTCTTCCCAGGCTAGAAGCCCGACGGACGAAGTCCCTCAGGGAGCCCCATGGGGGCAACTCCAGCATCAGGGTCGGGCATCGGATGTAGAAGTACCTCTCCTTTCAGTTGTGGATAGAAGAGGGGGCACCTTTCAACAACCTCTTTCTATCAAACTGGGGGGAGAAGCACTACCAGTCCTTCACCGAAGGGTGACGCTTGAAGGTATAGAAATTCCTAAACAAGAAAAGAGTTGGCCGGACTTCAGCTGAACGACAGAGGGAAAGAAATCCTATCAGAAACCTAAAGAAGTTTGGCGCTACAGAAACTAGAGAAATGTTTAAAAAGCAAAAAAGAGCAACAACAAAAGGTGGAAGTGGCAGTCGAAGCCTGGTGCCGAAAGCTTCCTGGTATAAGCAGAAGTGACCAGGGGGAGGGGTGCTATCCTGGTCGGTTGGCCCGGGAAGCTCAAGCTCGTACTCTGAAGGAACCCCATACTGAATCCTAATTAGTGAGAGTTCGTCCGAAGTTAGAGAGCTGGGAATGGTGTCTGGTACAAAGATCGGATGAGGTCCATCTACAGAACTAAGATTTTAGGGGGCTGGAACGGACGAACTTCTAGAACTGCTAGAGGAGGAAGTGTTGGAGGATATTTTGAATCAAGTAAAAACCCTAAAAAATCCTAAAAAAATTAGAAAAAATAAGAAAAAAGGTGCTCGCGAAGAAACTGAACGGGCGGAATGCGAAGGAGAAAAAAATGAAAGAACAGCAAGAAAAAGAAGGATTCTGGAACTAACCTAGGCTGGTCTGAGAGATGCAGAAGGGCAGCAAGGGCGATGGAGGATGACCTGAAGGGCACCTAAGGTCGAGAGGGATGCTGGAGGAGGATGAAGCTCTCAGAGAAGAAGAGGGGACTGAAGAAAAATCTCAAGCAAAGTGAAACCCCTGAAGGAGGGGGGTGGGTTTAAATAGACAACAGGATTTGGTGCAATAATGATTGCAGATCTCTTTTGATCGATATACAACCGCCGCGTGTCCCACTCGTTGTGGCAGACGGTTGACGACTGACAGAATCATTATTGCACCGTACCTGGAGCAACGCTCCAACGGAAATTCTGAAAAAATCTTTTCGGGTTGCCTTGATTTGAAAAGACTCCAGCATTGGTGTGCCAAACGCTAAAATATCTGAAAACAACCGAGTATGAAAATCAAGGAGGGCAACTTCGACTGTGAAAATTTTTTTGTACTTCCTTCATTCGAAACTCGAACTCGAAAGTAGAGAGACTGGTGTTGGGTATAAAATAACTCCAGTCGAAGTTCGTAAGAGGCCAACCCTCCCAGGACTCTTTCGGCTTCCGACCTTATGCGGCATCTTTCTGATCTCTCCGATTGTCTGAGCTTCCACAGTACCATCCGGACTCCTCTAGCAGTCGACCTTCCATAGTGTCCTCCAGATTTCTCCAACGGATGAACTCCTATCGTACCTTCCAGACTTCTCCGATAATGAGCTCCTTCAGTCATCTATCGGACTGCTTCAAATGCTCTTTGAGCTTCATTATCAGTCAATTTTCTACAGTGATCGACTACCTCCGAATCTCTTCCAGACTTCCTCCTGTCATGATTGACTATACTCCGAGCTTCTTCTGGACTTCGTCAATGTTCGACCTTCTCCAACAACCGGATTTCTATTCCGAACTTCTATTGCAAGCAGACTCCATCCGAGCTTCTATAGTAAGCAGTCTACTCTGAACTTCTATTGCAAGCAGACTTCATCCGAGCTTCTATAATAAGTGGTCTCCATCCGGGCTTGCACAGCAACCGATCTCCATCCGAATTTCTACGGCAACCGGTCTCCATCCGAGCTTCTATGATAAGCGGTCTCCATCCGGACTTCTACGGCAACCGGTCTCCATCCGAGCCTCAACAGTAAGCGGCCTTCTTCCGAACTCCTACAAGAATCGGACTCCGTTCGAACTTCTATAGTGGTTGAATTTTGGACGAACTTCTACAACGGACGGGATCCAGCAGTCGAATTTCTACAGTGACCGACTATCTCTGATGTCTTCCATACCTCTCCAGCCATCAACCTTCAACAGCGCCAGCCGACCTTCCACAGTGTCCTCCAGACTCCTCCAGCGGATGACTTCCGTTAGCAGCATCGATGCCTAAGGCACCCAACAACAGTTAACCCATCAGTAACCTCGAAAGCATCTGAGCTTCTCTTAGATTGTTGAGACAGAGAGCTATTCTGCTCCACCAGACATCCCAACTGAGCTTCAGCCATCCGTAACAAACTTCATGTGGCCCCACCACTCTCTGGCAAGTCGTGACAACGGACACTACTACTCTCCACAACAAACTCCACGTGGCCCCACCACTCTCTGTCAAGTCACGACAACGGACACTACTACTCTCTGCAACAAACTCCATGTGGCCCCACCACTCTCTGGCAAGTCACGACAACGGACACCACTACTCTCCGTAACAAACTCCACGTGGCCCTGAACGGCCCACTACCAGGCAGTTACGGACATCGCTGTCAATCGGTTACACTCTCCCATCTATAAAAGAGACCCCCCATATACGTTCTCCTCTAAGCTCTAAACGCTATCTCGAAACTCTGCTAAAATCTCATTCGAGTGCTCTATTTCTATTGAGGCAGAGTACTGACTTGAGCATCGGAGGGTCTTGTCGGAGCACCCCCAACTCCGGTTTAGACTCTCCTTGCAGGTCCCGATAGCGGTCGCGATCCCCTCGACTCCAGCTTCTCCGGCATCGACGAAATTCTGCACCAACAACATATATATATATATAGATCCTACGATGTATGGATCATACAGCTACATGTATGCATCCATTGCATGATGAACAATGCGCATGCTGCACCACCTTGTGTAGTGCATCGTAAGTGTAGTAGAGGATCTGCGTGCTTGTATCAACTATGAAAACACAAATGCATAATGTACCAAAAAAATTATGAACAAATAAATTTATTATCATTCACTAGTTACTATTACATGATATATTCAAATCATAATAATTTTTTATTAAAATAATTATATATATATATAATTTACATATATAATCGGGTTCAAGGAACTCCTTGTATATGATAGGGCATAAGATTAGAAAAATAAGAGAATAGTCAAGTTCATTATTTTTTTATTTGTTTAGTAAAATGCTAGTTAAAGGCAAGTGCCGGGATATGAAAAAATTTTTAGTGCGCATGTTTTTAAAATTGACTAACATTAATATATACCTATAGCTGGTATTTTCATTTTATGCCAGCAAAACATGGTATTTCTAATTTATTAACTTGCCAAGTAATAATATCTATATTATTTTCCATGACATTACTTTTTTAGCATTTTTTAAAAATATGGAGCAAAATCTAATTTTCCAGTATTTGTTAGAAATGTGGATAAATTAATATGATGGAAAATACTTATACCCAATATTTTATCATAAATATGTGATAAAACCTAATTTCTAATATTTTTTAGAAATGCGGCTAAATTAATGTCGTGAAAAAAACTTATACCCAATATTTTATCATAAATGTGGGACAAAATCTAATTTTCTAATATTTTTCAAAAATGTGACTAAATTAATATCATGGAAAATAGAATTTCTTGTAGTGTCCTATTTCTTTTGGTTTCTCATGCTTGTTCTTTTGAATGTTTACTCAATAAGCTCCATTTTTCTTCAAAAGTTGGTTTCCTCCATGAATTTCTCATATTTATTAGCTCAAAAATATCTTTATTTAATGCTCTAGCCATTTGGATTGATTTAGCCATGTTTTAGAATTGTTAGAAAACTATGCATTATTTTGTTAGGATTCATTGAGTCGGCTTGTCCAAACATTGAGTTGGCTCACCTTCAGTATTGAGTTAGATAAGTGAAACTCTAAGTCAACTTAGTAGTAGATGCCAAAAATCTAATATTTTGTCATACTCTACTCATCTGAGACTCAATCAGCTAAGATACTATCTTGGTCAACTCACTTGAAAGTTGGATCAGCTCATTAATTTTTGGATCGACTCAGAAGATTTGTTGATTTCTAAAGCTTCTATGTTCATCTTTTTCTGAGACTGAGTTGGCTCTCTTCTTCACTAAGTCAGCTAAGCTCTAGACTGGATCGGCTAAATTGATCATTAGGTTGACTCATAAAATTATTCAGTGTTATCAAGATTTCTATCTTTTCTATCTACTGATACTGGGTTGGCTCAGCTTCAGACTAAGTTAGCTCAGATATATGCCAAGCATGCCACAGAGAGTTTCAAATAGTTTTTCTTAATCCAATTTATTTCTAGGCTAGATTTGCCTTCTAAAATATAATTTATACTTGTTGAGAAGTGCATCTAGACTAGACTTTTGTTTTCAAATCTTAAACTTTTTTGCTTCCAATCTTGAGGATCTTGAGTCAGAAAAATCAAATTTTCTTGAGAATATAGCCTTTGAATCTTCTTGAAGATATGGTCTTTGAATTTTCTTGAGGATATAGTCCTTTTGAGTAAAATGATTAAGTATTCTGAGAAAACCTACAAGCACTCTCAAGCACGTCATTAGTAAATATAATTTATACTCAAATATCTTTTGACATCATCAAAATCAATTCTAATACTAACAATCTTCTCTTTTTGATGATGACAAAATCTTTTGAGTACCACCTTTCAAGCAGTGAAAGAATTTGAAATTGTAATATATATGAGCTTTAGATATTCAAAATAGCTCCCTATTTCTAATGTAGAAAGGACAGAACAATCAAAACTCCTCATTTTTTAAATAACTTTTCAACATAAGCATATCTTAAGTTTTACTTACAAAAGTTCAAGCAAATCTCATTATTTCTCTTCCTTTGTTATTCAATTCATCATAACTTCAACTTATCAACTTTTACTCAATTCTGACATTATATGATTTACTCAATTTTGACATTATATGATTTATATGATTTTCTTTATTTTATTGCCTTTATCTTTGTCTCTATGTCTAATCTTTTTCTCCATCTCTATTATCTTTATTTATCTCCATCTTTATCTCCTCCTTTTTGTCATTATCAAAAAGTAGAGACAATTTTGCAAGTTATGCAACACAATTAATTTAATCACGTATAATTGATTTAACATTTAATCACATTCAATATATTGTTCAATCATATTCAATGTATCGTAGAATCAGCATATTGCATTCAAACATTCAAACAAGATAACTCACAACATAAAGATAGACATTCATTTGAAGATAAGAAGAGTTTAGCATGAAAGAACATAAAAGTTTACATCATAAAGAGTGCCTGTCCCTTTACAAAAAGTGATATATAACTAGGATCAGGCATAAGATAAAGCAAAAAGACCAATATGTAAACATGCAATGTATGCCTCCTATGGTCTCTAATCTAAGGTGTTGGGTCTGAGGTGGAAGGGTGAAGAGGATCTAATGGCTCGAAAACACAACCATACTCATCCAGGACTTCCTTGACTGTAGTCTTGATAATAGAACTTAAGGAATCCAAAACCCCGCAGAAGACACACTGAACAATGTCTTCAATTTGATCTTCTTCTAATCTGACCAATGGAGGAGCAGAAGATTCACTACAAGGAAAGAGAGTTTTCATGATGAATTTATTTGTGATGAATAAAATATCCATCACAAATAAGGATATCAACGATGAATCCAAATTTTTGTCAATAATTAAAAAATATTTACAATGATTCTAAATTTTTATTGCAAATAAAAAATATTAGCGATGAAAATAATAATTTCATTGTAATAAAGAACTTATTTTCGATGAATATTTTCATCATAAATAATAAAATATTATTTAAATTATAAATATCCAAATATTAGCGACTATAGATTTTTCATTGTTAATAGTTAACTTTTTTATGACAAAAAGCTAATTTTCATCTCCAATTAACTTATTTATGATTAAAAATTTTTATCACTAATATTGAAAGAAAAATAAAAAAATGAATATCATTGCCTATTTGCAATGTAAGGCTTTATCGTAAATAATTTAATTATTTCTAATGAAATAACACATTGTGTCGCAAATAAGTATTATTAACGACAAAAATTTTCATTGTTAATACTTTAAAAAGTTAGAGAATTTAAAAATTTAAAAAATAAAAATTATTTATGATGAAACCATTAACGTCGTAGATAATTAAAATATTTGTGATGAAAAAATCTTCATCCATCATAAAAAATCATAATTTACGATGAAAATTTTTATCGTTAGTACTTTAAAAAGTTAGAAAATTTAAAAATTTAAAATATAAAGATTATTTATGATAAAACCATAAATATCATAGATAATTAAAATATTTACGATGGAAAAAGATTTTTTCATCATAAAAAATTATAATTTACAATGAAAAATTTTCCATCATTAATAGTTAAAAAATAAAAAAAAATTAAAAATTAAAAATGTAAGGTACTTGTGACTTAAAAAATTTTTATTGTAAATAAGCTATTATTTATGATAAATTATTTTTATTATAAATAATTAAAAAAATAAAAATTTAAAAATTATAGAATATTTGTGCTGAAAAATTTTCATTGCTAATATTTATATATTGGCGATGGAAAGACACATTCTGTTGTAAAAAAGTATGTTTTAAAAATTTAAAAATAAAAAATAATTAGCGATGGAATATATTCATCATAAATAATCAACTATTTCAAATGATAAATCGAATTACGGTCGCAAAACCATTGATTATTTACGACGTATACCTTTCATCGCTAATATTTGAAAAATAAAAAAAATTAAAATTTCAAAAACTAGACTATTAGCGACAGAAAAAGAATTTTTCATCGCTAAAAATCTTTTTAACAATAAAAATTTTTATCGCTAATAGTTTAAAAATTTTAAAAATTTAATATCTTACTCTTCTAATCGATGCCATGACATTATCAGATTGCATATACATGTAAAAAGCAAAAATATTGGATATTATCCTTCTTTGTCAAACTTGAGTTAGTAAATTATTGTTACACTAACATCAACATCATAAATGATCCATATGATTTATCAGAGTAGAGAAGATCATACCGAGCTCTATATTAGTTTGGAATGACAACCATAGTTTCCAAGGTACCACTAATAAAGCCAATAGTGATAAGTATATATAAACTCTGATTGTTAATCAATTTTAATACATTTGCTTAACATCTCCTCACCCAAGGAAGGCCCATAATTTAAACCTTGATGGTGACATCGTTATTGTACTATTTATACCAACAACTTAGATTTATAATAATGATAATGATTAATTAAAAATAAAATATTATTAATCATCTAAAAATCTAATGGCTATTGAAAATTAAGATTATAAAGATTTAAATAAAAATTATGAGCAATAAATCATATTTTCGATCTCAAAATTAATATTATATTTATTTATTTATTTATTTGAGATAGAGTGGTTATACTCCATGATCAAACTTAGAACTTCAGCACCAAGAGGAGGTGCCTCCTGGAGAGCACCATTTATGTATCATAATTTATAATTAGTCGGTCTTAGTTATCAAAAAATAAATTTTTTAGGAGTATACTTTTGAGCTACTAAGATTGAGAAGAGGACAAGGCGAGCTAGACAGTCTGCTTCCATCAACCAAGCATGTAATTAAGAGGCACGTTATTTATTACACTCCTGGTGCATTTCAAGTCAGCCTCACCATTCTCCTTTCAAAAAGACTTTTAAATTAAAATTTTATTTTTTTATTTTTAAATTTTTAAAATTTTAAAAATTTTGAAATCAAATTAGAACTTTATTTCTTTGGTCTAGGTGGATATTAATAATTTATATTATTTTTTTTTAAAAATATAAAATTTAACATAATTTTTTTTAAAAAATAAGAAATAGTTTTTTTAGAAATTATTAGCAATGAAAAATAATTTTCATCATTAATACATATTTAATGATGAAAATTATCATCGTAAATAATTTTTTATTGAGAAATTTTTGACGAAAACTATTAGCGATGGTAATTTTTGTCGTTAAAAATTATTAGCGATGAAAAATATTTTTTCATCATAAATAATATTTTTGAGAGAAATAATATTTTTTAGCGAGATAAATTTTTTTTGGTGGAAACTATTAGCGACGAAAACATTCTTCATCGCTAATAATTTTATTAGCGACGAAAAAGCATTGTTTCATCACAAATTTTTTTGTTTAAATTATTAGTGATAAATATTTTTTATTAGCAACGATAAATTTCATTGCTAATACCATGTGTCCCTTCATGTCCTATCTGAAATCTATTTTCTTTCAAGTTGCCCCCTGACTTCGGCCCGACAGCTTCTCTCATGCTCCCCCTGCATCCGCGTCTCTCCCTCTCGTCGGCCACCGTCACCGTCGCTGTCCCCATAGCCATCGCCGTCGTCGTTCATTCTCGAGCCACCGTCGAGGTGAGTTTGTTTTTTTTTTGGAGGGGAGGTTCGGGCCGGGGATGGGGATTGTGGGCCGAGGTCGAGACTGGGGACGACGGGTCGGGACGGTAGGGCCTACAGGCCACGGGGCCTGTAGGTCTGGTCTGGCGAGTCGGGGCCTGGGACAGGGATGGCAGGCCGGGGTCGAGGATGGGGACAGTGGGCTGGGGCCGGGGATGGGGGTCGGGGCTGTGGGTCGAGGATGCAGGGCATGCGGGTCGGGGACGGGGACGGGGTCCAGGGCCGGTGGGCCAGGGACGAGGGCCTGTGGGGCCGAGCTAGGTCGGGCTGGGTCGAGGCCTATGGGGTTGTAGTGCGGGGTCTACTAGGTCAGGCTGGGTTCGGGCCGGGTCAAGTCATTTTCGGGTCGGGCTGGGCTGGGTCGGGTTGGTGCGGATCGGGTCGGGCTGGGTCAAGTCGGGTGGGGCCAGGTTGGGTCCAAGCCGAGCTAAGGCAGGTCGGGTCGGGCCGGGATGGGGTGGGTCAGGTCGGGTAGGGTCTGGGTCGGGTCGGTTCTAGGTCGGGCCGGGGCCTTCGGGGATGGGTCCGGGGATGGGGCCGGGGCAGTCCGGCAGGTTGGGTGGGGATGGGCTGGGGCAGGTTAGGTCAGGCCGAGTCTGAGCTGGGTCGGGTCCGAGCTGGGTCGGGGCTGAGTGGGTCGGGTGGGGCCTAGTCGGGATGGGGCAAGTCGGGCGATGTAGGGATCGGGCTGGGTCAATTTTGGGTCGGGCTGGGGCCTTCAGGGATGGGTCCGGGGATGGGGCTGGGGTAGTCCGGTAGTTTGGGTGGGGACGAGTCAGGGCGGGCCGGGCCGGGTCGGGTCAGGTTGGGGTGGGGCAGGTCGGGTCAGGCCAGGCCGAGATGGGGCAAGCTGGGTCGGGTAGGGTTCGAGCCGGGCTGAAATTATTTGATTGATTATTTGATTAATTATAATTATTGCATATTATTTTTTAATGTTACTGCTGAAATTATTTAATTATTTGACTAATTATTTTTTCACTAACACTGCATATTGCTGTTATTTGTTACATTTTAATTATTTTATTTGCTATTTTGTATGCTGCTGAAATTATAAATATAAAAAGTATTTCTATTTTAGAGAAAACTCTATTGAAATTTCTGATGAAGAAATTTCAATACGAAGTTATTCTTTTTTGATAAATTAGAAATCTATCTTCGAATGCATGTTCAAAGATAGTACTTAAATTACATTGAAATGTAGATTTTTGTTCAAGTTTTGATCTTCATCAAGATCAAAATTTGGATGTCCCGTATTTGAACTTTTTAAAAAAATAATAATATTATTATTGTTAATAGTTGATATTTTATTTCATTATGTGGTATTCAGTAGTTATTTGTCTATTATTCTTCGGATATATAGTGGATAGAGTGCGTAGGCACCATATCCACATTATATACTTGGAGAATCATGGAGAGATGTTGTCGAAATTTTTATAAAAATGAGATGAAATATCTACTAATAACAATAATGAGATTATTACTTTTCTGAAAGGGATAGGGCCACACCTGTTAGTAATGATTTGAAATGGATAGGATCATGTATTTTTACTTCATTAAGTTGATGTAACATATTTTCTGTGTTAATGTTCAGTCTACATGTGTTCTTTAATATGTGTTATTTTGTATGAAGTGATTTGGATATAGATCCGGATCGAGATTTTGGCTGGAATTCGAAATGTGATTCAGTCCGAAATTCAGATCGAGATCTAGAATACCACTAAACTTTTTTTTGATTGTTAATGATTTTATGTTTATTGTTAGATGAATATCAACAAAAGTTGGATGAATGCTAGAGGTATTTTTTTATCTAAATATCGAAAAGGAGTTTGAGATTTCATTGACTTCACACGGCATAAGGCTGACAGCACTAGTTGGATAAAGTGTCCATGTAAGAGATGTGTCAATATGGTATATCGTCACATAACACTTGTTGAGGAGCACTTGCTACAATATGGTATGGATAAAAAGTATACTTGTTAGACATGGCATGGAGAGGGTGATCCGAATAAAGTGGTGCACGATGATGACGATACTGAAGATGATAGTGATGCTGATGGATCTATCGAACATAGTGGTATAGGAGAATTGTTAGATAATTTACATCAAAGTGCTTGTTCAAATGTACGCATGAATACTACTACATTTGAAAGCAATTCTGATCATGAACATAATATCCGACTTGAGCTAGAAGGGACGTCTAAACAGTTTGCAAAGCTTGTAAGGGATGCACGAGAGCCACTCTATCCAAATTGTATAAAATTTTTCAAGTTAGAGTTTTTGATAAAATTGCTTCATATTAAAATCGTAAACCGATGGAGTCAGAAGTCATTTGATCAAATTTTAACATTGATTAAAGCAGCTTTGCCCAATGGAGAAAGACTTCTGAAATCATATTCCGAAGCAAAAATATACATGTGAAAAGTGGGACTTGGCTACACTTCTATACATGCCTGCAAAAATGACTGCATATTATTTTATAAGGATAACGAACAAGCAACTGAATATCCAAATTGCGGTGAGCCTAGATACAAAACCAATAATAAGAAAGCAAAGAAGATACCTCAAAAGATTTTGAGATATTTTTCATTGATTCCAAGACTTCAAAGGTTGTATATGTCCACAAAGACAGCTGAAGAAATGAGATGGCATTATGAGCAGCGGGTTTCGGAAGAGAACATACTTAGCCATCCGACCGACTTTTTAGTGTGGAAAGACTTCGACACAAAGCATCCACACTTTGTGAGTGACCAGCGCAATATCCAATTTGGTCTAGCGACAGATGGATTTAATCCTTTTAGCAATCTAAGTACCTCTTACAGTATATGGCCTGTGATGCTAGTTGTATATAATATGCCACTTTGGAAGTGCATGAAAGAACTATTTATTTTTATATCACTATTGATTTCAGATCCGCAAGTATCAGATAATAAAATTGATGTATATCTATGACCTTTAATTGATGATCTGAAGGAGTTATGGAAAAATGGGGTACATACATATGATTCTGTGAGTCGAAGTAATTTTAAATTGCATGTTTTGATTTTATGGATCATAAATAATTTTTTGGCATATGAAAACTTATCTAGATGGAGTACCAAAGGATATCTTGTATGTCCAATATGCAATAGGGATGTATCCTCCTTATATTTAAACCATGGATGAAAAATATGTTCATGGGTCATTGACGGTTTTTTCCTGCTAATCATTCTTAGAGGACCCGTTATAACCAATATTTTGATAGTAAGTCTGATCGGCATCCGCCACCTAAGAAGTTAAGTGGAGCAGAAATTTTAGAACAACTTGAAGTCATTGAAAATATCCAATTTGAAAAAATATCAGGTACTCGCAAGCGAAAGCGTACTAAAGCTGAGCTAAATTGGATGAAGCAAAGCATCTTTTTCAAACTACCATATTAGAAGTAGCTACTACTTCATCGTAATCTGGATGTAATGCATATTAAAAAGAATATTTATGATAATATCATCGGTACTGTATTGAATATTTCAGAAAAATAAAAGATGATACAAAAGTTTGTCTTGATTTGCAGAAAATATAAATCCAGTCGGAGTTGCATTTAGTTCGTCGAGGTGAGAGATTTTTTATGCCATCCGCATATTATTCGCTGTTTGGAGAAGAAAAGAAGAATTTCTGTGGATGGTTTAAAACCATAAAATTTTCTGATGCATACGCTTCAAACATATCGCGGTGTGTTAGGAACAACGATAGTAATATCTTCGGCATAAAAAGTCATGACTCCTATATGATGATGCAACATTTGCTTCTTGTGGTCATGTGTGGCTATTTAGGTGGTGATGGTCAAAGTGCATTAATTGAGCTGGAAGTGTTCTTTTGAGAACTGTGTTGTCGAAAATTAAAGATTAATTTACTTGAGAGATCAGAGAAGGATATCGTACTCATTCTTTGTAAGTCAGAAAAAAAATTTTCACCATCATTTTTTGATGTTATGGTGCATCTGGCTGTTCATCTTCCAAAGAAAGCTCTTTTGGTCGGATCGGTACATTATCGATGGATGTATCCTATTGAAAGGTAAAAAATTTATGCATATTTTATCATATTAATTATAAGATATAAGTATATTTTTAAAATTTAAATTTATTTTTATTTGTAGATTCTTGTGCATCTTAAAAAAGTATGTGCGCAATAAAGCAAGACCTAAAGGGTCTATAGTGGAAGCATATGTAGCTATCGAGTGTGTCATATTCTACTCGATGTATCTTGACGATATCGAAACAAGATTCAATCATGCAGATCGTAATGCAGATCGTGAATGGGATAATAATGAACTGATGTTGTTTATATTTAAACAAATGGTTCGACCTATTGGTGCAAGAAGATACGAATTTATGGACATGAACGAGCTATTCAAAGTACACTTTTATGTTCTAAATAATTATGAAAAAATTAAAAATTTTATTAAGTATCATCTTACCATACTGTTTAATGATTAAAATTTTTTTTTATATCGATATAAAATTAAAAATCATAACTTCTTATAGTGAGCACAAGAGTATACTATGTAGAGAGAATAATATGGATGCTGATGATCGATATAGGAAGAAATTTACAAAATAGTTTGGTGATCTTATAAGTTGCATTAGTGATATGTTATTTATTTACTTATAAATAATATTATTTGAACTAATATAATTTTTTATCTTATAATATAGATGAAACATAAGTATTTCAATAAAGAAGTGGGTGCGACAGATGAGTTGCATGATTTAGCATGTGGTCCCGATCGAAGGGTTAATCACTATGCATCCTGTATCATTGGAAGAATGAGATTTCATACAAGGGAGCTTGAGATACAACGACAGATCCAGAATAGTAGAATTGCTACAACAGGATATGAAAGAGAAGAAGAGATTGATTATTATGGTGTACTGGTAGATATCATAGAACTGAAGTATGGGTCCAGTAATTCTATATTTTTGTTTCAATGTGAATGGTGAAATATTGGTAATAAAAAGATCAATATTTATATCGATTCATAATTTATCAGTGTAAATCTTGCATGAACATGGTACCAAAATGAGCCATATATATTAGCAACTCAAGCGAAATAAGTAATGTATTTGAAGGATCTAAAGTATCGAGGTAATTGGCATATTGTACAAAAATAATATCTAGAGGCATATATGATATACCAACTCGATTAGAGATGGATAAAAATTTGGATTTACATGAAGAGGAAGCTTTTCAGGAAGAATAACAAATATTAGTCGAGCTTTTGGTTGATGAAGAACTTGTAACGGCACATTTGAATAGGGCTGATCTCCCATCCAATGAAGTTGAAGCTGATTTTGTATTTAATCTTGATGAGTCAGAGGGCGACGATCAGTTCATAAATGATGATGACATAGAAAACAACACATATATTGATTACTGTGATTTGAACGAAGATCTACACATCGAGGAAGATACGAATATTGATGAGTAGATCTATATTCTTCATTCAATTTTTTCTTCCAATAACGGTATGAGATATAATTGTATTCATTAGAATATTATTTGATTTCTATTATTATTATTTAATATTATATTTATTTATATCTCAATTCTTGAAAATATGGCATCAGGAGACAGACGACGATGTTCACAGTTACCTGTAGATACCTTGGAGGGTAAGGCACCTTCATCAATTTTCGTTGCCACACCGCTCCACTGTCAAAGGATCCTGCACTGGCAAGTCCCAGTGAGCCGAGTCCCAGTGAGGTGGGTCCCAGTGAGATGAGTCCCAGTGGTATTAATTATTACACTTTATATATAATGAAATTTGATTCTTGTATTTAGATCATACTAATGATTTATTTATTGTTGTTTCATATCAGTCTTCATCGATAGTGAGGTGAGGGCAAGGTCCATCAAAGAACCTCACTCTGGAGCGTTAGAGATGCAAGCATCCGAGATAACATCTCCAGATCAAGATACCGATTGGCTACACCTGACCCATTAGGAGATGGTGTGAGCCATGGCAGATTGAGCTGGGCATTATATGCCGCAGTTATGCCCTTGTGATGCTTTTTGATTGGCGTCACATTCTATCGACTCAGAGAGAGATTTTCTACATCCACTTATAGGTAAAATAAATTATATTATGAATATTTAATTTACATAGTATTCTTCTAATATTTATTATTGGTAGGGTGTATTTGACATCACTGATTTTAAGGAGGATCATGTGAGGTGAGCCATCGACACTCAGTTATCGTTGCATTTCAAGGATTATCACCATCACATGCATCAACATTGGTCCTGGGTGGTGCAGGATCATGGGGAGGAGGCAGCGCAGCAGCAGGCCTATGACAGCATCACCATAGATGATTGGATTGCCATATGCCGTAGTACGAGGATCCGGCATATCAGGTTACACATCTAAACTTTTTTTTTCTTACAATTTAATGACTAAATTATTTATTCTTAAATTAAATTTATTATCTACTAATTTGATTGGTAATTTTATAGAGACGATGTGCTCAGAATGCAGCAAATCGGATGAGACAGACCGTGCTGCATTGTGGGGGTTCGAGATCGTTTGCTCGTCACATGGAGCACATGGTAGGTAATTTTTAATTTCTAATTAGCATATAATTTTATAATTATTTAATTTTTTTTAATTAATTCTAAAATTATAGAGAGATGTTGAGAGTGACGAGCTTCCTGATAGGATCGATGTCTACCAGCAGACCCACTAGCGACGGTCGGGGGAGTGGATGACAAGGAGCCAAGAGCTTTTTGTAAGTTTTTTTAATTATTTTTTCATTCACAATCTAATTTTTATTAAAAAATTAAAATAACTTTAATTTTAATTTTTAAAATCGTATGACAGACATGAGATCCTAGCCTACCTCTGAGGGCTCGATCGCACCCACAAATGATGAGATCTATGATCAGGTGCTCGGTACAAGACCCTATTATGTTAGGGATCTAGGGTATGAGATTACTACTCCCTCATCTTCACACTTATCTAAGACTGACATCTATTCTGCATGCGAGGCTTGACTGATGGAGGTGCAGAGGCAGACTGTCGAGGATCGACAGCAAGCTACTGTGGATCGACAGCAGGCTGAGCAGCGAGCTCAGGAGTTGGTTGTACGCATCGACGACTATCAGTGATTTTAGATCCAGATGATGGAGTGAATGGCATAGATGAAGCAGACGATACAGCTGATGAGGCAACAGTAGGCCGATCTAAGCTCCATCGTAGGTCCAAGCTCTGTCGAGCACTCTCCGTCCCTAGCTCGTTCTCCAAATATCGATATGTGACGGCATATTGATGTATTTTTTTATTTCAAACTTCTTGTAAATAAAATTTAATATAATAAAATAATAAAATTTATTTATCAGTTTATTATATAAATTTTTTATTTTAATTTTTTTAATTTATAAAAAATATTATATATATAAATTTAAAATATATATTCATAAATTTTTTTTAAAAAAATATGATTGAATTATTAGTGACATAATTATTTTTGATAAATTTTTATCATCAAAAATATTTTACTAACATAATTTAATTTTTTAATAAATATATAATTAATAGTGATGAAAAGTTATTCATCGCAAATAATTATTAGCAACGTAACTTTCGTCAGAAATTACCTTATTTACAACATAAAGTTTTTATCGATAATATTATTCAATTTTATTTACTAAATTTTTTTTTATTAAATTAATAGTGATAAATTTTTTTTGTTGCAAAAAATAGTTTTTGCAACATAAATTTTTCATTGCTAAAAATTTTAAAAATAATAACGATGAAAATTTTTTTATCGCTATTAATTTTTTTAATTTATCATCGATGGTATTTTTCATTGTAACTATCTTTTTTTATGATTAATTTTTTTATTCTTTTTTTAATGATAAAAATTATTCATTGTAAATATCTTTGATTAGCGATGAATTTTTTTTCATCATAAAATATTATCAATGATGGAATTATTTATGATAAAATATTAGCGACTAAACTTTCATCGCTAATATTATTAGCGATGAAAATCGATTATTAGCAATGAAAAATTTTTGTCGCTAATAACCTATTTTGTTGTAATGATTCTAGCTAAGAAGACTAAGCCAAAGAGGTGGTGGGTTGAGGTTCCAATAGCTCAGGAGCAAAATCTATTCTTTCTCTTCCTTTTCTTCCTCTCTCTTCACCTTTCTTGTACCAATGGTTATCAACTTTAATATATCCCATCCTCCTCAAAGAATTTTGTGATAGGTGTCAAAATGTTTTAAACTTCTTGAAGGTTCCTTTTCCAAATTAACACCAAATTGTTTTAAGACCAAAGTGAGGAATATATTATATGGTAGTGTAGGCTTTGCTCTTAAAGATGCTTCTTGCATAATTTTAATCAATACTACCAGTGAGTTGTAGGGAAGCTCCTTGATGATGTGGTGCATTAGAATCATATCCTTTTTTGTAACGAAGTCGAAGCATCTAATTTTTGGGATGAAAATTCTTGCAATCATGTGGTGCAGCAACCTGAATTCCATTGAAAGTTCGCTTGCCAAATTTTTTTCAAAATTCACAACATCCTCTATCCTGAGAATTGTCTTTAATCCAACATACTTGTTCACAATCTCATCAAGTTTAGTTGTGGGAGTTTAGAATTTGACCAAGAGAAGCAGCATTTAGAATTATTCTTACTCCCTTTACTTTAGTTTCAAAATCACACACTCTCTCCCTTTGCTATTATCGTACAACTCTCTAACCAAGTTGGGACAAATAGAAAGATTCAATGTACATATAAACTCCCAACCTAGGTTCTTAATCTTTTTTCTAATTTCAAAACCTTCAGATTCTAAGAAATTGAAGTCAATATTCCTTCCAGGTGTTACTGATCTTGAAGATAAAGAAACAGTTTTACCCAAAGATTGAGGACTAGGAGCTGTCAGTTGACGAGGACTTCATGCCCATAGAAGAGGAACTCATTGAGGTGCAGAGGGTTGAGACAGAGATGCTTCTTTCCTGATAGAAGTCTCAACACCTAGATCTATTCTTTGTTTATACTTTCTTTCCTCTTGATTTTCAACAATTCCACTTCTTGACGAATGGTGTTGGTAGAGCTGTTTAATCCTATATACAAATTGCTTTCTCGAAGCCATTGAATCCCAATCTTATCAAAAACACCTAAAAGATGGACAAAAGGAGGACTATTTTTGTATGGTAGAAAGCTTTTTTGATGGGATGATTAGAGAATAAAAGTGAAGTAGGAAAAAAATAAAAGTCTAGGGCATCTGTTAAAAGTTTGGATCTCGATCTTTAAGTTAACTCAGATTATGGGTGAGTCGGCTCAGATGTGGATCGACTCAGTTCAAAGGTGAGTCAGCTCAGTCTAGCATAGGGATGTTCTAAAAATTTTTAGAAATTTTGGCTTTCTATGAAATGATGTATTCAAACATACCAAAACATAATTCATCTCAAAATCATTTTAACATACAATAGAAGTGAATCAATGTAATTTAATTAATTAAATAACTCGATAAAAAATAAATCATTGCATACAAATTACAAATACTTTGATCAACCAAGAAAAATTATATGGAAAGATAATTCAACTAAATGGATCATTGATTTCTAACTCTTTTCTAATTGAACAAAACTTTTTTTCACCTAGAAGTTTTGTGAAGATGTCAGCAATTTGACTATCTGTGGATATAAATTATAGTATAACATCATTATTTTGAATATGATCCCTAATAAAATAATATCTAATTTCAATATGTTTAGATCTTAAATTCTAAATTAGATTCTTAGTTAGATTTATAGTACTTATGTTATCACATCTATTTAGAATTTTATAGCAAGTCATTCCATAGTTGTCTAGTTATTATTTGATCCATAAAAGTTGAGCACAATAACTTCTAATTGCAATGTATTCTACTTCTGCTATAGATAATGCCACTAAATTTTATTTCTTACTAATCATTAGATCAAATTAATATCTAAAAATTGATATATATATATATATATATATATATATATATATATATATATATATATATATATATATACCACTTGTATTTCTTCTATGCAACTTACATCCAGCAAAATCAGTATCTAATAACCAATTAAGTCTAAAGAAGATTATTTTAAAAACTATAAACTAATATTTTAAGGATCAATTAAATATCTAAAAATTTTTTTAACAACCATTACATATGATTTCTTAGGATTTGATTGATAACATACATACATACAATCACTAAATATAATATCTGATCTATTAGTAGTTAAGTAAAAAAGTGATCTAATCATACCTCTATATAGCTTAGGATCTATTGCTTTACTCTTTATATCTCGATCAAGTTTTGTTGCCCAACAAGACAACCCAAGAGAGGGGGGGTGGTGAATTGCATTTTGAAAAATTTAAATAAGATATGTATTGTTTTTGTTGGGAATTGTGTCATAAAGCTAATCATCAGCTTGTTGATGGTTGTGCTTATCATTGTAATTGTATATGAATTATTGAATTAATAAATATTATTTAATTTTTTTATCACTGTGTACATCTCATTTTGAACTCCTGTTATGTGATGAAGTCTTTAGGACTATTTGATTCGATATAAGAGGATATATCATTTAGTCCTTAAACCTTAAGTTCATGATCAAATGATATACTATTATTAGGATGATAGCTATATCAAGTATAGGTCGTTGTATGCCATGTACGTTAGTTATCCTCTTAATCAAGGAGTATGGAGACACTAGTATGGCATGCAAGTGAGACGTAGGAGTACATCTCACCGAACGTGATCAATTGCTGAGCACTCTGCTGTCAAGAGTAGCTCGTGAAGGATATAAGTATAAGTGTCCCTCCAACCTGAGATCACTACAGTGACTTGCAAGCAACTCACTATGCTTTGGTGTCGGATTATATAAATTTTTAATTCAGTGATGAAAGATTTTTGAATATAGTCAAGTACTTACGAAGTCAGTGTGTGAGTTAAGATGGAATTGACTCCTCCGAATAAGTAAGAGTTAATGTATCAGTGTGTTTCAATTTAGTAAAACTTTGATCAGAATAATCTATGTGATTGATTTTTAAAATTGAAATACAATGTGGATGACCTTATCAGGATTGACAGTTAAATCCTAGGTCACTGATGTGTAGTCATTGATAGCACCAAAAATAACTCTACTCACTACTAGGTAGGATGAGTCGAGATCGTATCCTCAGGGACCTTGGGCTAAGTTGAGATTGCAAAATAAAAGAAAGAAGCATTATTTTGATTTAGAAAATAAATAATCTTAAAATTGATGTAATTAGAAAATAAAGAGCTCGGGAGTTTTGAATTAATTTTGCACTAGTAGAGTTGTATCTCTTTTTTTATTTTAATTAAATAGATATGACTAATCTTAGAAAAAATATATATCTTTCCTCGGCACACCCCGTACTCGTAAATCATGGTGCATCTCCAAAAAGTACTAGGTAAACAACTCTTCTTTTCTCGGCACGCCCCGTACCCGTAGATCACGGTGCGTCTCTGGAAAGTAAAAGTTGTTCCTAATATTAATCTAACAGGAAAGCATAAATAAAAACATATGAAAGAGAGCAAATAAAGAACTCATGATGATTTAAATAAAAATTATAATCTTTATTGTATATAAAGAAATACCAGAAAGTTTAGAACAATAAACCCACTCTGTGTCGTTACAAAATTTTTTCTCCACTCCCGAGACTGCTAGCCTAGCTGCTCATGGAGTAGTCCCTTTTTCTTCCTCTATGCAAGGCTCTAGAAGAATTTTTGGGATGATCCTCAAATGAGAGTACAAGAGCCTTTTTATAGGTGTTAGGAGGGAGGAGTTTTACATGGTTTTCAGATGTGGGACTAAAAAAAATACTAAGGACTAAAAGATGGATGGATGAGATGGAAAGATCACAAGCAGATAAAGAAAATATAAATTTTTCCTCTTGAAATATTTCTAAGTATTATATTTTTTTCTTTAATTTTCAGATCCATCTATCTGTTCACCACTGTCTGCCAGCACAAACTCCTCGCGAACCCGCCATGCCGCACGCCTGCGCCCGCACTGCCGCGCGCTTGCACTGCCGCGCGCCCGTTAGCTGTTAGGCTTTTTGATTACAGAAAGAAACTTTTGTTTCTTTAAAATGATGCCTATATCTTTTTTGAGTTTCTTGCATAGTATCTTCATTTTCTATAGTTCCGTATGTATCCTTCTTTTATTTTAATTTTATTTTAAGTCTAATTTTCTTTAAACTTGAGTCTTTTTGATCTGCGAATCAGACTCTTTGTATCGGCGATCCCTTTCCTGTAAAACATAAAAAGAAGTATCAAATTTTTAATAAATTAAATAAATTAAATATAATTTTCTGCTTTAAATGACTTAAATTAAGTGTTTATCACACCTTCCAACTTGAATTTTGCTCGTTCTCGAGTAAAATAGATATATCAGCATTGTGTACCGACTCGATCTTGAATCAAAAGTTAGGTTAGGCATCCCAAAAGATAAATGATACCTGATCAGACCATTAAAGAGATACTTCATTGGATTATCAATTTGACCCAATTAGTGGCTGAGTATTAACTAAAGAAATTTCAAGAGCTTTTCTTTCACCAACTCTCCACTTTACTCTTTAAATCCTCTAACTTAATGTGAGAGAGGTTTATTATCTTCTTGCAATTTAGTCTCCTTATTATCCATTATTTTTTTTTAATATTGTCCACCTTTTTACGCGAACCATAATGCTTACTTAGGCGAAGGGGCTCGGTTACTCAGTAGGAAACCAATATTTTTTTTTAAAGTAAATTTTAAGAAGAATTTTTGCATACCTCGACCTTTCTACCCAATCTCTCATGAAGTAGATTCTTTATTAAGATCAATAAGAAGAGGGTTGTAGAATTACTCCTAAAATTTGATCTAGTCTAAACCCTACCATTCATTGGGTTTTCTTAATAATTTATTCCTCAGTATCTCTAAAATTATCTTGACCGTTAATCATTCAGTGATTAAGATGCCTAATTGACTCTTAATCAAAATAAAATTTGGATACACAAAACTAATTATTTTTGACTATACTCGAGGATTTGATTAATTTCCTTCTCCCCTAACTTAATCTACATTGTCCTCAATGGAGTAGGAAAGCAAAGAAAATAAAAGGAGAGAGTGCACCTGAGATAATTTTGCTTCGAAAGTTGAAGATAACTTCATTGATTAATAGGCTCTTGTTCTAAATTTCTGCAGCTACAGTAAAGTAAAAAAAATATGAAATCATTGGGTTGCCTCCCAACAAGCGCTAAGTTTTATGTCTTCAGCCAGACGTCAAGTTTATTATTCATTATAAAGTGGATCACACAGGTAGATGGTGTCGATTCATTCTTTATGTGCAATTTCATCTACATATGGCTTCAGACGTTGGCCATTTACCTTAAATGTATTGCCATTCTGGAGGTCATGAATTTCAATTGCTCCATGTGGGAATATTTGTGTGACAATGAAAGGTCCATCCCATCGGGATCAAAGTTTATCGGGAAAAAAGCGTAACCTGGAATTGAAAAGCCATACCTTTTGATTTAGCTCAAACGATTTTCTAGAGATATATTTGTCATGAAATACTTTGGTTCGAGCCTTATAAATTTGTGAACTCTCGTATGCATCGTTGCGAAGTTCTTCCAGTTCATTGATTTGCAACCTTCGATTAGAATCTGCATTCTTCATGTTAAAATTAAACATTCGTATGGCTCAGAGTGCACGATGTTCTAATTCAATCGGCAGATGGCAAGCTTTGCCATAAACTAATTGGTAGGGTGACATACCGATAGGGGTTTTAAAAGCTGTACGGTAAGCCTATAATGCATCATCTAAGCGAAGAGACCAATCCTTTCTATCGGGCCTAACCGTCTTTTCTAGGATATGTTTAATCTCCCTATTTGACACCTCTAACTGACTATTAGTTTGGGGGTGATATGGTGTGGCCACTTTGTATGTAATATTATATTTTTTCATAAGTGCTTCAAAATATTTATTCATAAAATGAGCCCCCCCATCACTAATGATCACCCTTGGGAAGCCAAATCGACTAATGATGTTTCGTTGGATAAAACTAGTTACAACTTTATTATCATTAGTCCATATAGCTATTGCCTCCACCCATTTTGACATGTAATCAACTGCCACCAAAATATATTCGAATCCAAATGAGGCTGGAAAAGGTCCCATGAAATCAATCCCCCAAACATCGAAGATTCTACTACTAAAATGGGGGTCAGTGGCATCATATCCTTCTTGGATAAATTTTCTGTTTGCTGACATTGCAGACAACTTCGGCCAAATTTATGTGCATGTTTGAAAAGCATTGGCCAATAAAACCCACTCTGCAGTACTTTTGCTAAGTTTTTCTTCCACTAAAATATCCCCCACATGCTGAAGAATGGCAAAAAGTGAGAATGCTTTGGAATTCACTCTCGGGGACACAACGGTGAATAACTTGGTCAGGACAGTATTTGAATAGTTCAGGTTCCTCCCAGAAATAATGTTTAATTTACGAGAAAAATCGATCCTTTTCTTGTTTTGTCCAGTGAGAAGGTACTTGTCCTGTTGATAAGTAATTGACAAAATGGGCAAACCATGGAGGATGGCTAGAGGAGATTGCAAAAAGTTGTTCGTCAGGAAATTTCTCTTTGACCTCATCTATGCCTATCATGTGTTCAACTAAGATCCTGGAGATGTGATCAGCTACCACATTCTCGGAACCCTTCTTATCTCGGATTTCTAGATCAAATTTTTATAAAAAAAGGATCCATCTAATCAAACACGGTTTAGTATCTTTGTTTGAGAGGAGATGTTTCAGAGCCGCATGATCAGAGTAAACTAGAACCTTAGACCCTAACAGATATGAGCAAAATTTTTCAAGGACAAACACTACTGCTAGTAGCTCTTTTTCTATTATGGTGTAGTTTAATTGGGCATCGGAAAGAGTCTTGCTAGCATAATAGATCACATGTGGCTCCTTATTGATTTTTTGGCCTAAGACGGTACCTATTGCAAAGTCAGAGGCATCACACATAATCTCAAATAAAATGGACCAGTCAGGGGGTTTTATTATGGGTGCTGTTGTCAGGGCTGTTCGTAATGTGTTGAATGCTTTCAAACAGTCTTCGTCCAAGACAAATGATGTGTCCTTGGCCAATAGATTGCACAGAGGTCTTGAAATCTTGCTAAAGTCTTTGATGAAGCGTCTATAAAATCCGACATGACCTAAGAAGGATTGTATTTGTCAGACCGAAGTAGGGGGTGGTAGTTTTGAAATGACCTCAACTTTGACTTTATCTACCTCGATCCCTCTTTCAGAAATAATATGTCCTAATATAATTCCTTTCTGCACCATGAAATGGCTCTTTTCCCAACTTAGGACGAGATTTATCTCCATACACTGTTTAAGAACTTTGAAAAGATTATGGAGACAATCCTCAAAGGTGGTTCCAAACACAAAAAAATCATCCATAAAAATTTCAAGATATTTGTCCACCATATTCAAAAAAATGGCCAGTATGCACCGTTGAAATGTAGCGGGTGCATTGCAGAGCCCGAATGGCATACACTGAAAAGCGAAGGTACCATAGGGGCAGGTGAAGGTAGTCTTTTCTTGGTCATCCAAAAATATAGGTACTTGATTGTACCCTGAATAACCATCAAAAAAATAGAAGAAACTTTATCCTGCTAACTGTTCTAAGATTTGGTCGATGAAGGGCAATGAAAAATGGTCCTTCCTAGTAACGGTATTTAGTTTTCTATAATCTATGCATACTCGCCATCCAGATAATATGCGAGTGAGAAGCAGTTCACCTTCTTCGTTCTCAACCACAGTAATACCTGATTTCTTAGGTACTACTTGAGTGGGACTGACCCATTTACAATCGGATATGGGGTAGATTATTCCAGCATCTAACCACTTTACCACCTCTTTCTTTACTACTTCACGCATGTTTGGGTTCAATCTCCTCTGCATATCTCGATGGGGTTTGGCATTTGCCTCAAAATGAATATGGTGCATGCAAATGGAGGGGTCAATTTCTTTTAGATCGGCAATGGACCAACGGATAGCCTCTTTGTGTTCCTTCAGAATACCAACCAATTGTGCTTCCTGATTAGGGGTCAAGTCTGATGAAATATTTGCCGGGAGGGTGTCATTGGGTCCTAGAAATACATACTTGAGTGTAGCAGGAAGGGATTTCAATTCTAAC
This sequence comes from Elaeis guineensis, assembly GCF_000442705.2. Taxonomy (NCBI): domain Eukaryota; kingdom Viridiplantae; phylum Streptophyta; class Magnoliopsida; order Arecales; family Arecaceae; genus Elaeis; species Elaeis guineensis. The sequence continues at coordinate 43,400,877 of NC_025998.2, forward strand.
GTAGGTGGTGATTCTAAAGATGGGACTATTAGTGTACTAGCTTATGTGGGCAATGGCTCATACTTGATTGTCCATGGAGGAGTGATTTTATCATGTGGTGTATCCAACAAGGTGTTAACTTCTTTCATATATCCCTCAAAATTATACACTCCAAAGTGAGCCAAGCAAGTATCTAAGGGGTCTGGTGCTAGAATTGTGGGTGTTGCATCTTCTATAATATCTTCTAGTGTATCTACTTCGAAGCAACTATCCATTGATGGTTCTTGGGAAGCACTAAACACATTCAGTCTCAATTTCTTATTCCCAAATGATACATCCATGACTCCTATCCTACAATTAATGCATGCATTTGCCGTAGCTAGGAAGGATCATCCTAAGATAATGAAAATTTATCTTGGGTTGCTACCTAGTTCCATGTCGAGAATCAGAAAATTAACTAAAAAGTAAAACTCATCTACCTTGACCAAGACATCCTCAAGCATTCCACATGGTTCCTTAATTGATCTATCGGCTAATTGTAGTGTGACTAATGTGGGTTTCAGTTCTTCGAATCCAAAAAGTTCATACACTGAACTAGGTAAAAGATTCACACTTGCCCCTAAGTTCAGAAGAGCTTTTTCAATGTGATAATCTCCTATAACATAGGAAATGATGGGGGCTCCTGGGTCCTTAAGCTTTGGAGGAGTGGCATGCTAGAAGACAGAACTAGCCTATTCAGTGAGGCATACTTTCTTTGAGATTTGTGATCTAGATTTACGTTTTTGGGTACACAAATCCTTCAAAAATTTGACATAAGCAGGGACCTATTTGATTGCATCTAGAAGGGAAAGATTAATTTGGACTTGCTTAAACAATTTCAACATCTCATCGAGTCTTCCTCCCTTCTTATCTGCAGGAATAGGGGCTTTCAGGGCATCCGGAAATAGGGCTTTAGGCAAGTAAGATGATTTCGGTGCAGTTGGTTTATTTTCTATTTTAAGGTCCTCCTTGTTCTTGGGTGATTTGGCTTCGGTTAGAGGTTTAAGGTCAGTCTCATTGGTTTTACTAGTGTGTTCAATGACCTTCCCACTTCTCAGAGTCATGATTGATTTGGCGTGTTCAGAAAAAACTTCTGGGGTATTAGAGCTCTCAATCATAAATTGCCCTCTTGGGTTGCTCTCGGGTTGGCTAGGTAATTTTCCTCCTTTCCTCCTCCTGAATGCAGTCGCTAGTTGACCTATTTGGGTCTCTAGCTTAGCAATGGATTGTGTGTGAGAGTTAAGGGTCTGAGTGTTGACTTCTAATCGTTCTTGTGCTTTTAGAACTTTTTCCTCAAAAGCTGAGCTATGACCAGTAGTAGACGGTTGAGGAGCATTTTGAAATTGATGGTATGGTCCATGTCTATATGTTGGGTCCTGATATTGAGGTCGAGGTGCAGCAGGGCCAACCACTGGTTGTAGTCTCCAGGAAAAATTTGGATGGTTTCTCCAGCTGGAGTTATAAGTGTTCGAATATGGATTGTTTCCTGATCTACGGGCTTGTTGGACTTGAGCTTGCTGAACCTACTCGAGCACAAACTCAAAAAATTGAGGTGCGGCTGGGCATTCACTAACAAAATGGTTTAGACTTGCACACAATGCACAAACTTCTTAGATTGGGTTAGGTGGAATCGGGGATTGTCCAGTATTTAGAAGATGGTCTAATTTTTGAGACAGTTCATCTATCTTAATGTGGATATCCATGACGTTTCCAATCTGATAAATTCCAGTTCTTTTTTGTTGAAGCATGAGTTATTCTCTAGAGGTGACAGACATATGATGTAGAAAATTCTTACTAAGTGTTTCAAAGAGCTGCCGGCTTCATCCTCACTCTTTAGCATGAATGTCCCACCGCATGATGCATCAACCATTTGTCGGTGTTTCTCTGATAGACCATCATAAAAACACTGACAAAGTTGCCATTTAGGGACAGCATGGTGTGGACATTTATGAATGAGGTCCCTTGACCTTTCTCATGTCTCATGAAAAAGTTCACCCTTCAATTGGAAAAAACTAGTGATAGCTTTTCTAATTTGATTTGTTTTTCCAATTGAAAAGTATTTTTTGAGAAATTCTCTTTGAAGAAGTTCCCAAGTTGAAATGGTTATAGAGTCTAAAGAGTTTAACTAATGCTTGGCTTTGTCCTTAAGTGAGAAAGGGAACAGTTTCAACCTAAGGGCATCATCGGAGAAGTTTTAGATTTTTACTGTGGAACAAATTTTAAGAAATTCATCCAAGTGTTTGTATGGGTCCTCGTTACTAAGTCCATAGAATAATGGAAACATTTGAATAATGCTAGACTTAATCTCATATTGGGTAGCTTCTACTGGAGGTGCTTGAATGCATGGAGAGTAGGTATACGAGGATGGAGTGAAATATTCTCTCAATGAGCGTGGAGGATTAGCCTCACCAGGTGCAGCCATGTTTCTAACTCGGATAGTCCTAAGAGTCTTTTCTAATTCTTCGTCTAATGGTTGCAAGTTGGGTTTTAGTGATCGTCGACCTAATATGCAACTAAAAGGTCTATGTAAGACTATCCTAATCTGTTAAGAATTATTATTATTTTTTATTAAGAGGAGAAGAGAAGAGAGAAAAAAGTTCTAAAGAAGAGATCCTAAGAAGTCTTAAAACTAATAGAAGAATTAGTTGTGGTTAGATTTTAATTACAATCAAGTTAGCACGCAGTGGACTCTCTATCCTAAAGTTACCCTAGTTTTAGACAGCTCCTAACTGTAGTTAGCCTTCAAGCCCTCCAAGTTGGAGCTTGACCAACCAACTGACCAGATAAGTGTAAGGTCGGTGGGAGTCCCCCCATTGCTTTCCTTAGACACCAATTAAATTGGCCAGGTCAACGAACAGAACCAATTAAAAGCCACCTTCCTTCGGGCCCAGTCGTCTCGCAAACCACTTGCCTAGACACCAGCTAGCTGACCAAGTCTAACCTGGTTCAACTCTCAGGGTCACTTGTCCTAATGAGCTCGAAATCCTTAGGGGTCAACGTCTAATTAATTTTAGATTAAGGTCTAGGTTATACAAATGCAAGAGAGTGATTTGTGGGCCAAGAAAGGGTGATCAAATCCCCACCTTATCTTAGTTAATGGGTTGCACCCTTAAAGTTAATTATGGAGATGCAATGCAAAGAAACAAGATATCCAATCAAGTTAAAAAATTTTATATTTGAGATTACGCTATTTTAGTTAAGTGTTATGAAATATCAGTGGTTTTTTTTTTTTTTAATTCAACCGTGCCAAGGTCCCCGGCAACGGTGCCAAAATTTGATGCGTAGTCGTTGATAGCACCAAAAATAACTCTACTCACTACTAGATAGGATGAGTCGAGATCGTATCCTCAAGGACCTTGGGCTAAGTTGAGATTGTAAAATAAAAGAAAGAAGCGTTGTTTTGATTTAGAAAATAAATTATCTTAAAATTGATGTAATTAAAAAATAAAGAGTTCGAGAGTTTTGAATTAATTTTGTACAAGTAGAGTTGTATCTCTTTTTTTTTTAATTAAATAGATATGATTAATCTTAGAAAAAATACCTATCTTTCCTCGGTACACCCCATACCCGTAGATCACGGTGCATCTCTAGAAAGTAAAAGTTATTCCTAATATTAATCTAACAGGAAAGCATAAATAAAAGCATATGAAAGAGAGCAAATAAAGAACTCATGATGATTTAAATAAAATGTATAATCTTTATTGCATATAAAGAAATACAAAAAAGTTTAGAACAATAAACCCACTTTGTGTCGTTACAAAATTTCTTCTCCACTCCCGAGACTGCTAGTCTAGCTGCTTATGGAGTAGTCCCTTTCTCTTCCTCTATGCAAGGCTCTAGAAGAATTTCTGGGATGATCCTCAAATGAGAGTACAAGAGCCTTTTTATAGGTGTTAGGAGGGAGGAGTTTTATATGATTTTCAGATCTGGGACTAAAGAAAATACTAAGGACTAAAAGATGGATGGATGAGATGGAAAGATCACAAGCAGATAAAGAAAATACAAATTATTCCTCTTGAAGTATTTTCAAGTATTATATTTTTTCCTTTAATTTTCAGATCCATCTATCTGTTTGCCACTGTGTCCGCCAGCACAAACTCTCCGCGAACCCACCATGCCGCGCACCTGCACCCGCACTGCCACGCGCTCTCACTGCTGCACGCCCGTTAGCTGTTAGGCTTTTTGATTACAAAAAAAAAATTTTGTTTCTTTAAAATGATGCCTATATCTTTTTTGGGTTTCTTGCATAGTATCTTCATTTTCTATAATACCGTATGCATCCTTCTTTTATTTTAATTTTATTTTAAGTCCAATTTTCTTTAAACTTGAGTCTTTTTGATCTGCAAATCAGACTCTTTGTATTGGCAATCCCTTTCCTGTAAAACATAAAAAGAAGCATCAAATTCTTAATAAATAAAATAAATTAAATATAATTTTTTGCTTTAAATGACTTAAATTAAGTGTTTATCAGTCACCTTGAGCATTTGGATTAAAGGGATGAATTATATGGTAACCATATGCCAATAGGTTCTTGAATGATGCTTTGCAATCTTTCGATCTATTCGGACGTCAGGTATCATTACTAGATGGTCACTTTGATTGGTATAGAAAGATTATTCTCATATTACCAACTTAGGTTCGAATTTATGAGGTTACACTCAAAAAAATTTTTTGATTGATCATATGGCTGATCAATGATTATGAATCATTCTAGGATAAAACAGTCAATTCGATTGATGATTAACCCTATGCAAAAGTTACAATAAATCAATTCACTAATTATTGATAAATTATGAGAGGATTGATTAGTAATTAGATTGCTAATTAATTTAATTTGATTGAATATTAAGTTTGGATCGAATCTAATTGAATTGGATTCAATTTGGTTTGACTCGATTAGATTATAAGATGACCTAATCGCTAAGGATATTTGATTCTTGATATGATCAGGACTTGAGCTCGATTAATTTTTGATTTGATTAAAATTTAAATAAAATTATTTGCTATCTAATTAGATTAGGTTTAATGATCTAATTGAATTTAACCTAATTTAGTTGGGTTAAGAATCTAATTGGATGAGAAAAATAATTCAAATTCGAATCTCTTGCACCTCCTTTATCTGCATCCTCTTATTCTTCATATGAAAAATATTTTATATAATTTTTTCTCATATTTAGAAGTCTATTTTATATTCTCATCTAAATATTTTTGAATTAAAAATTGGTTGGTTTAAATTTGAGTTCAAATTGATTTGAATTTGAATGAAAACCAAGAGTCCAAATTGAGTTGAACTCTCCTCTTCACGCCACCATATTTCTCCATGCATAAAGTATTTTTGCATGAGATTTTTTGTACCATTCTAATGTTGGTCAATCCCTCTCTAAGTTCATAAGATAACAATAAAGTTTGGTTCAAAATTTAATTCAAATTTGATTTGAATTAGTGATAAGGATCAACCAATACTTGAATTTGAACCGAAACTACTTTATTCTTATCTTTATCTTCCATGGGATGCCAACTTTAGAAGGAGATCAGTTTTGTGCGAGATTAGAAGTGATTTTTGGTATAAGAAACCTGAGAGAGAGGATATAAAATGTTGAGATTGGGATGGGCTTCCGTGCGTGAGAAACAGAGGAAGTGTTCTTCCTCTCAAGCATGAGCTGTGGGTTCTAGGATTTCATCTCTAGGTTTTGTGAGAAGAAAAATATAAGAGTGAGTCTTGTCCAATCTTCCACACCACTACCTTCTCATAAAACTTCATCTTCTGATCTGGAGGAGTCCAGAAGATCCAAAGAAAAGAGCTTGGATCAGCTATCTAGAACCTTCGATGTGAGCTAGCACTCCCGTAAAGGAAGATCCGATCAGAGCTTCGAGTAGATGATCTGTAGAGATCGGATGATCTGTGTGACTGCTCGACTTCAGCAAGAGCTTTGTACTATACTTATTAGTAGTAGAGATCATCGATCCATGAAAAGATGATGAGTTCTGAACTCTACCGACATAATCTAAAAGTTAGATCAGATTTAAGGCATCGATGTGATTGATGCAGTTTTCTATTTTATATCAGATTTTATATATATCATAGATCTTTAATGATAGTTTAGATCTGATCTAAGGTATGTTTAAAAGATTAAAATATTTAATCTTTTATTATTTCATTATAAAATTTTAAAAATACATGCTTTGAACTATCTATTTTTTCTTCAGATGGTATTAGAGCAAGGTTTCTTATGACATAAATTTTTTATATATAATCTAATTTTAATTATTTATATTAGATCTAAATAATTAATTTTGAATCTGAATAGTATAGTAATCTGATTGGATAGATCCTCATAGCCATCTAATCATAAAAAAAATTAGGATTTCACTATCCTATTTACGCATTTGATGGCATCTCCTATGGCGTGTAGGGGTATTGCGTGATCTTTTTCATGATGATGAACCACAAAAAAAAATTTAAAATTTTATTTTAGATTTGAAATAATATATATTAGATCTAAAATTAGAGTCTTGATCATTAGATGATTGATTGTAAAAATATTTTATAAAATTAAAAACTATTTTCAAACACCAAACCAGAACCCTTATCAGTCCAAAACTTAATTGAGAATTAAACGATCTAGATTTGAGAATCAAAGATCTAAGGTATTAATTTTATAACTCATGGGTTAATGGGTTAGCTCGAGTCAAGTCCATTTAACTGGGTTAGACCTAGGGTTAGAAATCATTGATAATGGATCATGTTAGTAATTGATCAAATCTAATTAAAAGTTAATTCTAATTAGGTCAATTTCTTCTCTTGATCAATTTTAATAGATGTAGTTAGCCAAGTCTATATCTTTGATTAGACCAATATGGACTTTGATCATAGCTCCATGGTCGAATCCAAGTCTATAAGTTGATCAAATTAAAAATGACTAACCAGTTGGTGTCTAAGATAAGTATGGCAGCTTTTATTGGTGGTCATTAATTGGGAGCTACTCGCATAGATTGAGTCTATGTCGAGTTAATGGTATATCCTGTTGGGAAATGTGTCCCAAAAAGTCAATCGTCAAGCTGTTGACGGTTGAGCAACCAAGTATTGTAATTGATTTGTTAATAAATAAAATATATTTGGCATTTTCATCATAAGCTTTCATCTTCTAATGAACTCCGTTGTTATGATGAAGTCCTTAGGACTATTTAAGTTCGATAAAGAGAGGATTTATCGATTAGTCCTTAAAACTGTTCACGACCAAATGATAGGCTGTTAATAAGGACGACAGTTTCTATCAAGCATAGGTCACTGTAGGCCATATGGGTTGGTTGTCCTCTTAACCAAGGAGTGTGGAGACACTGGTATGGCATACAGGTGAGATGTAAGGGTACATCATCATTGAACGTGACCAACTCCAGAGCATTCTGCTGTCGAGAATGTCTCTGATGGGATATAGGTATAAGTGTCCCTTAGACTTGAGATCGCCTCAGTGACTTGCAAGCAACTCACTGTGCTTTGGTACTGGACTAACTGAATTTCTAATTCAGGGACGGAAGGCTTCTGGGCACAGTCAAGTACTTGCGAAGTTAGAGTGTGATCGAGATGGGATTGACCACTCCAAGAGTTGGAGAAGAATGAGTCGCTGTATTTCAATTTAGCAAAACCTTGGCCAGGGTAATCCATCAGATGGATTTGATATTTTGAAATACAATGTGGACAACCTGATCAGAGTTGACAGTTGAGCTCTGGGGTGTCCTATGATCATTTTGGTCAAGGAGATGAATTATATGAAAACTATATCCGCATGGGTTCTAAGGATGTTGTTCTACACATTCGACCTATCCGGACGTCGGGTACCATTGCTAGATGGTCACTTCGATTGGTATAGAAATTTGTTTCTATGCTACCGGCTTAGGTTCGGACCTATGAGGTCACACACATTAGAGTTCATGATCCGATCGGATGGTTGATCAACGATTAAGAATCATTATAGGGTTAAATAATCAATACGATTGACATTTAACCCAGTGCAAGTGTTGCAGGAGGATCGATTAGCAATTTGATTGCTAATTGGCTTAATTTGATTAAGCCAATGGGTTGAGATTAAGTCTAATTAAATATGATTTAATTAAATTTGGTTTGGGCTTGATTGGATCAAGTCCAATTGGTTTATTGGATAAGCCAAGTGCAAGGAAAGACTAGTCCTAGTTCAACTAGGACTTGGGTCAATCTAATTTCTAATTTGATTAGAAAATTAAATCAGATTTAAATCTAATTTAATCTGATTAAATTAGGTTCTTAATTAGGTTAAGACCTATTTTAATTGGGTTGATCTAATTTTGATTTGATTTGGTTTGGGAAACCAAATTAAAACAAGTTATGAGACAGAATCCTAGTAGGACTAGGATTCCACCATGCGCCACATAAACCTTCTCCACGCCCTCTCTCTTATTCAACGCCAATCTCCACTTATTTTGTGCGACAAAAGCCCTCTCCCAGATCTCTCCCACGTTCACAAAAGGTCTCCTCTCTTCTTTCTTACATGGAAGATGATTTGGATCAAATCTAAAAGGAATAAGTTTGGATTTCGAATTCTATGAGATAGAGTTTTAGAAATCCAAAACTCTTTCAATTTTGCACCGAATTTATCCAAATTTTTTTTGGAATTTTCGTGGCTTTTAGGGTTTACATTGTACACCCTTTTCTGGTGATCCATATACAAAAATATGGAGGAGGTGCTCAAGAGTTGGGCGTCCCTTAACTTGCCATGTTTGGATAAGCCTTGACTAGGTGTTTGACCTAGACAAGGACTCTATCATATCTCTCTATATAAGATGAGTTTCTTTATGAAATTTTAAGGACAGATAGATATTTGAGAGGCCTTTCTGCCATCCAAAAATCAGAGAGAAATACCTTTAGGTCATGGAGATATAAAAGATGCAAGTTTGGGTGTCTAGAGAGAAAAATGTGAAGAAGAAGAGGGTCTTCTTCTAGGGTTTTTATTTTCATATCTTTCCTCCTTCCATCTTGAGTTTCCTGAGAGTGTCTCAGATCTGAAACTCCTCCTTCTACTTTCCATCTTTGGAAGAGTCCAAATCAAGAAGAAGGAGGCACCTGATCAACCATCAAAGAAGGATCAGCGCAGTACTAGCATACTGTGCTGATTTCCTGAAGCAGGACTTCTGATCGAGATTCGTGGGCTCGTGTGGATGACTCCTAGAGGCCGGATGCGTGTGCGGCTTGCAACATCATCCTTAAGCCCGGATCAGTGAGGTTAGAGCATCTAACTTGCAAGGTAATAGATCTGATCTATTATTTAATACATACATTAGATGTAGCTAGTATAGAAACATGTTGATATGATCAACATGTAGTTCATACTATATTTATATATATTTTAATTTTTGATTTAATGCTATGTAATAATCATATAATAGGATCTTAGATCTAGAGATTTTCTGATCTTAGAAAATAAATTTTGATTTATTTTAGTCTTTCGCTGTATGATCTTGAAAAAGTTTCAAGATCTAACCCTGAAACCCTAGATCTGGTTCCTTCAATTGGTATCAGAGCAAGGTTCTTTATTACATGATTATTTATACATGCTTAGATTATTTTTTAGATTAAATCTAATTTATAATCTGATTATTAAATCTGAAATTAAAATTTTAGATCAATCACAAACTGCAAGGTTGTCCTGCTGTAAGGTTTACCCCTTACAGTGCAAAGGTTGTCCTAGTTTGTGTAGATCTATCTTTAATCATAAATTTGTTAGATATGATCTAGATTAAATTTATGATTTATTAGATTTAAAAGATGTTTAAATCTGAAATAAAATCTCTTTGTTAATAATTTTTGTGCAAAGAAATTATTTAAAGTTGAAATTGTTTCAATTACATGAACCTGTTTAGATTAGAATCTAAAGTAGTTTCATATTTATTTCACTTGCATCTTGATTATGAATCAAACATGCAATATGATTGGTAGAATCATATTGTAAAATTGTTTTACAAATATGAAAATTATTTTTTGAAAAGTCGAACCCAACCCTCAGCCCAAAACTTAATTAAGAATTAAGAAGTTGTTTGATTAGGTTCTAGGATTGTGAATTGAAGAACCTAAGACACAAATCATAACACATTGGGTTAATGGGTTTGTAGAAATTAGGTCCATTAATTGGGTTATACCTATGGTTAGATTAAAGATGGACTTAATTAGAGAATGGACTAAATCTAATCAATTGTTGTCTTAGATTAGGTCAAGGATTCTCTAGATCAATTACAATAGTTGTAGTTGGTCAAGTCCATGTCTTTAACGAGAACCAAATGGATTTGATTTTTGGCTAAGCGGTCTAGCACGAACTGTTAGGTTGATCTAATCGAAACTAATTAAACCAGTTGGTGTCTAAGGTAAACCAGACCGGTGGTTTTTAATTGGGAGCCCGCTTACCTGGCCATTTCTGATGGTGTCTAAGGCAAGCTTTGGCAGACCCTCCCACTGATCGAACTTACCTGGCCTCTTGGTGAAATTATGTTTTGATCGGATCACTTGACTATTCGAGCTGACCCATGTCAGCTAGGTAAATCAGTGTGACTGATTTAGGTGCTCCTAGACCAGCCCTTTTAATGGTCTCCCTTAAGATGACTTGGTGAAGTCAGTGGGAGGATCATGATAAGCTGGTTCATCTGACCTCATCCTCTATATTATTTAATCCTCTAAAATTATTAGGTCCTTAAAATGATAAAGTTATGGAGATAACTGAGTCATAGCCTCCCATTAAGGTGTTTGATAATGAGTCCATGAACTCAATAATCATTGCAGATCCAAAGGCCTGGTGCTTGTTGACTAATGAAATTATCACTCATCATATGATGACTTGGAAGTGTCTCTCTAATGGTGGTTAGGTGAGCCAACCAAAGTTGGGCTTAATCATTCGTTGGTTAGATACACCAAGTATGATCATGTTAATGGTTGGACCTAACCGGATCCTTACAGTGGAGGCCAAAGTAGGGTTTCTGGGGCAAAATTAAAATTACTAGAAATTGTTTAGAGAAATAATTGGTTATGAACCTACCCTTAGATGTACATGGGTTGGCCAACCAAAGTTGGGCTTGTGTGCAGTCTAAGTGGATTCTAGTACCCGCTAAGGAATTAGGGTAATTCCTCGAATTGAAGGTAGAGGCTACCAATTCGAATAAAATAGTGGGAGAAACTTTTTGATTAAAGTCCAAATCTTTAGGTTTAATGAATCAATTACTAATTAGGTTATGGTTTTCTTTTGTGCAGATATGGCCACTTCCCTATCGCTCCGATCATTGTTGGACAATGATAAGTTGGTGGGACCCAATTTCGGTAGCTGGTACCGAAAGTTGAAGATAGTCCTGGAGCATGAACGGATCCTATATGTGATAATGGATCCTGCACCTGAGGAGCCAGCTGTCAATGCACGTGGAACAATCAGAGACACTTACCAGAAGTGGCTCAGTGATCGGACCACGGTGCGCTGTATCATGCTGGCTATCATGAGCGACGAGTTCAGTCGCAGATTCGAGACGGCTCAGCCAAAGGACATGCTTCAAGTGTTGGAGGATGCCTTTGGCACACCGATGACGTGGAGAGGCACAAGACTAGTTGTGCCATCTTCAACGCCAAAATGCGGGATGGTGCCTCTGTCACTGATCATGTATTGTACATGATCGAGCTGATGGAACGATTGAGCAAGCTCGGCTTTCCCTTGCATGAGCAGCTTGGGAAAGATGCAATACTGAACTCACTGCCCAAGTCTTGTCTCCCATTCCTCACTCATTATAGAATGACAAAGCCTGAAGTAAACTACCATGGGTTAATGGGGTTGCTTCAGAACTTTGAGAAGGATCACCAACTCCTCAAGGAGTCGGTGAACTCAGTGAACTCAGTGGGAGGTTCATCTTTTGATTCTCGACCTTTTGAGAAAGAAAAGAAGAACAAGAAGAAGAAAGTCAAGAAGGTGCAAGTTCAGGCTGGGACATCTGTGCAGAGCCAGACCAAAAAGATCAAGCCTGATAAGAGTCTATTCTACTGGCAAGCACCCTAGATTAGATAGTGTGTCAGATATCTACTTATGGCATTAGAGGCTAGGTCATATAAACAAGAACAGAATAAACAGGTTGAGTCAATAGGAAATCTTCGAAGTTAGTGATTGTGAATCACTTCCAACCTGTGAGTCCTGTCTTCTTGGTAAAATAACCAAGTCACCTTTTACTGGAAAAGGTGAGAGAGCTACTAAGCTCTTGGGCCTAGTACATACTGTTGTATGTGGGCCCATGAGCACCAGTGCTAGAGGTGGATATTTCTACTTCATAATTTTCACGGATGACCTATCCCGATATGGATATGTCTATCTGATGAAACATAAGTCGAATTCATTTGAAATGTTCAAACGATTTCGAAGTGAAGTAGAAAAATAAACTGGAAAGAGTATTAAAACTCTTCGATCTGATCGAGGAGGAGAATATCTTTCTAGTGAGTTTCTCACATATCTAGGAGAGAATGGGATTCTCTCCCAATGGACTCCTCCAGGAACACCACAGCAT